>NW_027422781.1:0-98329 GCF_048934315.1 Petromyzon marinus
CCCGAGCGGTCTTGGGCGGTCCCGGGCGGTCCCGGGCGGTCCGGGGCGGTCCCGGGCGGTCCCGGGCGGTCATGGAGCGGTCCAGGGCGGTCCGGGGCGGTCCCGGGCGGTCCGTGGCGGTCCCGGGCGGTCCGGCGCGGTCCCGGGCGGATCGGGGCGGTCCCGGGTGGTCCAGGGCAGTCCCGGGCAGTCCCGGGCGGTCCCGGGCGATCCCGGGCGGTCCCGGGCGGTCCCGGGCGGTCCCGGGCGGTCCCGGGCGGTCCAGGGCGGTCCCGGGCGGTCCGGGGTGGTCCCGGGCGGTCCCGGGCGGTCCCAGTCGGTCCCGGGCGGTCCGGGGTGGTCCCGGGCGGTCCCGGGCGGTCCCAGTCGGTCCCGGGCGGTCCCAGGTGGTCGCGGGCGGTCCCGGGCGGACCCGGGCGGTCTGGGGCGGGCCCGGGCGGTCCCTGGCGGTCCCAGCCGGTCCCGGGCGGTCTGGGGCGGGCCTGGGCGGTCCCGGGCGGTCCTGGGCGGTCCGGGGCGGTCCCGGGCAGTCCCGGGCGGTCCCGGGCGGACCCGGGCGGTCCCGGGCGGTCCCGGGCAGTCCCAGGCGGTCCCGGGTGGTCCCGGGCGGTCCGTGGCGGTCCCGGACGGTCCCGGGCGGTCCCGGGCGGTCCCAGGCGGTCCCGGGCGGTCCCGGGCGGTCCGTGGCGGTCCCGGGCGGTCCCGGGCGGTACCGGGCGGTCCCGGGCGGTCCCGGGTGGTCCCGGGCGGTCCCAGGCGGTCCCGGGCGATTCCGGGTATTCCGGGGCGGTCCCGGGCGTTCCCGGGCTGTCCGGGGCGGTCCCGGGCGGTCCCGGGCGGTCCGGGGCGGTCCCAGGCAGTCCCGGGCGTTCCCGGGCAGTCCCGGGCGGTCCCGGGCGGTCCCGGGCGGTCCCGGGCGGTCCCGGGCGGTCCCGGGCAGTCCGAGGCGGTCCCGGGCGGTCCCGGGCGGTCCAGGGCAGTCCCGGGCGGTCCAGGGCGGTCCCGGGCGGTCCGGGGCGGTTCCGGGCGGTCCGGGGCGGTCCCGGGCGGTTCGGGGCGGTCCCAGGCGGTCCCAGGCGGTCCCGGGCAGTCCCGGGCGGTCCCGGGCGGTCCCGGGCGGTCCCGGGCGGTCCGTGGCGGTCCCGGGCGATCCAGGGCGGTCCCGGGCGGTCCCGGGCGGTCCCGGGCGGTCCCGGGCGGTCCGGGGCCGTCTCGGGCGGTCCCGGGCGGTCCGGGGGTGGTCCCGCGCGGTCTGGGGCGGTCCCGGGCAGTCGGGGGCGGTCCCGGGCGGTCCCGGGCGGTCCCGGGCGGACCGGGGCGGTCTCGGGGCGGTCGGGGGCAGTTCCGGGCGGTCCCGGGCGGTCCCGGGCGATCCCGGGCGGTCCCGGGCAATCCCGGGCGGTCCCGGGCGGTCCCGGGCGGTCTCGGGCAGTCCCGGGCGTTCCCGGGCAGTCCCGGGCGGTCCGGGGCGGTCCCGGGCGGTCCCGGGCGGTCCGGGGCGGTACAGGGCGGTCCCGGGCGATCCCGGGCGGTCCCGGGCGATCCCGGGCGGTCCCGGGCGGTCCCGGGCGGTCCCGGGCGGTCTCGGGCGGTCCCGGGCAGTCCCGGGCGGTCCGGGGCGGTCCCGGGCGGACCCGGGCGGTCTGGGGCGGGCCCAGGCGGTCCCTGGCGGTCCCAGGCGGTCCCGGGCGGTCTGGGGCGGGCCTGGGCGGTCCCGAACGGTCCTGGGCGGTCCGGGGCGGTCCCGGGCGGTCCCGGGCGGTCCCGGGCGGACCCGGGCGGTCCCGGGCGGTCCCGGGCGGTCCCAGGCGGTCCCGGGCGGTCCCGGGCGGTCCCGGGCGGTCCGGGGCGGTCCCGGGCAGTCCCGGGCGGTCCCGGGTGGTCCCGGGCGGTCCCGGGCGGTCCCGGGCGATCCCGGGTGGTCCGGGGCGGTTCCTGGGCGGTCCCGGGCTGTCCGGGGCGGTGCTGGGCGGTCCCGGCGGTTCGGGGCGGTCCCAGGCAGTCCCGGGCGGTCCCGGGCAGTCTCGGGCGGTCCCGGGCGGTCATGGAGCGGTCCAGGGCGGTCCGGGGCGGTCCCGGGCGGTCCGTGGCGGTCCCGGGCGGTCCGGCGCGGTCCCGGGCGGATCGGGGCGGTCCCGGGTGTCCAGGGCAGTCCCGGGCAGTCCCGGGCGGTCCCGGGCGATCCCGGGCGGTCCCGGGCGGTCCCGGGCGGTCCCGGGCGGTCCCGGGCGGTCCAGGGCGGTCCCGGGCGGTCCGGGGTGGTCCCGGGCGGTCCCGGGCGGTCCCAGTCGGTCCCGGGCGGTCCGGGGTGGTCCCGGGCGGTCCCGGGCGGTCCCAGTCGGTCCCGGGCGGTCCCAGGTGGTCGCGGGCGGTCCCGGGCGGACCCGGGCGGTCTGGGGCGGGGCCCGGGCGGTCCCTGGCGGTCCCAGCCGGTCCCGGGCGGTCTGGGGCGGGCCTGGGCGGTCCCGGGCGGTCCTGGGCGGTCCGGGGCGGTCCCGGGCAGTCCCGGGCGGTCCCGGGCCATTCCGGGGGGGGGGGGGGGGTCCCCGGGGGCCCGGGGGTCCCAGGCGGTCCCGGGTGGTCCCGGGCGGTCCCGGGCGGTCCCAGGCGGTCCCTGGCGGTCCCGGGCGGTCCGTGGCGGTCCCGGACGGTCCCGGGCGGTCCCGGGCGGTCCCAGGCGGTCCCGGGCGGTCCCGGGCGGTCCGTGGCGGTCCCGGGCGGTCCCGGGCGGTACCGGGCGGTCCCGGGCGGTCCCGGGTGGTCCCGGGCGGTCCCAGGCGGTCCCGGGCGATTCCGGGGATTCCGGGGCGGTCCCGGGCGTTCCCGGGCTGTCCGGGGCGGTCCCCGGCGGTCCCGGGCGGTCCGGGGCGGTCCCAGGCAGTCCCGGGCGTTCCCGGGCAGTCCCGGGCGGTCCCGGGCGGTCCCGGGCGGTCCCGGGCGGTCCCGGGCGGTCCCGGGCGTCCGAGGCGGTCCCGGGCGGTCCCGGGCGGTCCAGGGCAGTCCCGGGCGGTCCAGGGCGGTCCCGGGCGGTCCGTGCGGTTCCGGGCGGTCCGGGGCGGTCCCGGGCGGTTCGGGGCGGTCCCAGGCGGTCCCAGGCGGTCCCGGGCAGTCCCGGGCGGTCCCGGGCGGTCCCGGGCGGTCCCGGGCGGTCCGTGGCGGTCCCGGGCGATCCAGGGCGGTCCCGGGCGGTCCCGGGCGGTCCCGGGCGGTCCCGGGCGGTCCCGGGGCCGTCTCGGGCGGTCCCGGGCGGTCCGGGGTGGTCCCGCGCGGTCTGGGGCGGTCCCGGGCAGTCGGGGGCGGTCCCGGGCGGTCCGGGGCGGTCCCGGGCGGACCGGGGCGGTCTCGGGCGGTCGGGGGCAGTTCCGGGCGGTCCCGGGCGGTCCCGGGCGATCCCGGGCGGTCCCGGGCAATCCCGGGCGGTCCCGGGCGGTCCCGGGCGGTCTCGGGCAGTCCCGGGCGTTCCCGGGCAGTCCCGGGCGGTCCGGGGCGGTCCCGGGCGGTCCCGGGCGGTCCGGGGCGGTACAGGGCGGTCCCGGGCGATCCCGGGCGGTCCCGGGCGATCCCGGGCGGTCCCGGGCGGTCCCGGGCGGTCCCGGGCGGTCTCGGGCGGTCCCGGGCAGTCCCGGGCGGTCCGGGGCGGTCCCGGGCGGACCCGGGCGGTCTGGGGCGGGCCCAGGCGGTCCCTGGCGGTCCCAGGCGGTCCCGGGCGGTCTGGGGCGGGCCTGGGCGGTCCCGAACGGTCCTGGGCGGTCGGGGCGGTCCCGGGCGGTCCCGGGCGGTCCCGGGCGGACCCGGGCGGTCCCGGGCGGTCCCGGGCGGTCCCAGGCGGTCCCGGGCGGTCCCGGGCGGTCCCGGGCGGTCCGGGGCGGTCCCGGGCAGTCCCGGGCGGTCCCGGGTGGTCCCGGGCGGTCCCGGGCGGTCCCGGGCGATCCCGGGTGGTCCGGGGCGGTCCTGGGCGGTCCCGGGCTGTCCGGGGCGGTGCTGGGCGGTCCCGGGCGGTTCGGGGCGGTCCCAGGCAGTCCCGGGCGGTCCCGGGCAGTCTCGGGCGGTCCCGGGCGGTCCCGGGCGGTCCCGGGCGGTCCCGGGCGGTCCGGGGCGGTCCCGGGCGGTCCCGGGTGGTCCAGGGCAGTCCCGGGCGGTCCGGAGCGGTCCCGGGCGGTCCGGGGCGGTTCCGGGCGGTTCGGGCGGTCCCGGGTGGTCCCGGGCGGTCCCGGGCGGTCCCAGGCAGTCCCGGGCGGTCCCGGGCAGTCCCGGGCGGTCCCGGGCGGTCCCGGGCGGTCCCGGGTGGTCCCGGGCGGTCCAGGGCGGTCCCGGGCGGTCCCGGGTGGTCCAGGGCAGTCCCGGGCAGTCCGGAGCGGTCCCGGGCGGTTCCGGGGCGGTTCTGGGCGGTCCGGGGCGGTCCCGGGCGGTCCCGGGCGGTCCCGGGCGGTCCCGGGCGGTCCCGGGCGGTCCCGGGCGGTCCCGGGCGGTTCCGGGTGGTCCCAGGCGGTCCGTGGCGGTCCCGGGTGGTCCCGGGCGGTCCCGGGCGGTCCGGGGCGGTCCCGGGCGGTCCGGGGCGGTCTTGGGCGGTCCGGGCGGGTCCCGGGCGGTCCGGGGCGGTCCGGGGCGGTCCCGGGCGGTCCAGGCCGGTCCCGGGTGGTCCGGGGCGTTCCAGGGCGGTCCGGGGCTGTCCGGGGCGGTCCCGGGCGGTCCGGGGCAGTCCCGGGCGGTCCCGGGCGGTCCGGGGCGGTCCGGGGCGGTCCCGGGCGGGGTCCAGGCCGGTCCCGGGTGGTCCGGGGCGTTCCAGTGCGGTCCCGGGCGGTCCAGGGCGGTACCGGGCGGTCCCGGGCGGTCCCGGGCGGTCCCCAGGCGGACCCGGGCGGTCCCGGGCGGTCCAGGGCGGTCCCGGGCGGTCCGGGGCGGTCCCGGGCGGTCTGGGCCGGTCCCGGGCGGTCCCGGGCGGTCCCGGGCGGTCCCGGGCGGTCCCGGGCGGTCTGGGGCGGTCTGGGGCGGTCCCGGGCGGTCCCGGGCAGTCCCGGGTGGTCCCGGGCGGTCCCGGGCGGTCCCGGGCGATCCCGGGTGGTCCGGGGCGGTCCCGGCCGGTCCCGGGCTGTCCAGGGCGGTCCCGGGCGGTCCCGGGCGGTCCGTGGCGGTCCCAGGCAGTCCCGGGCGTTCCAGGGCGGTCCCGGGCGGTCCCGGGCGGTCCCGGGCGGTCCCGGGCGGTCCCGGGCGGTCCCGGGCAGTCCGGGGCGGTCCCGGGCGGTCCCGGGCGGTCCAGGGCAGTCCCGGGCGGACCGGGGCGGTCCCGGGCGGTCCGGGCGGTTCCGGGCGGTCCGGGGCGGTCCCGGGCGGTCCGGGGCTGTCCCGGGCGGTCCCGGGTGGTCCCGCGCGGTCCCGGGCGGTCCCGGGCGGTCTCGGGCGGTCCCGGGCGGTCCGTGGCGGTTCCGGGCGGTCCCGGGCGGTCCCGGGCGGTCCCGGGCGGTCCCGGGCGGTCCTGGGCGGTCTCGGGTGGTCCCGGGCGGTCCCGGGCGGTTTGGGGCCGTCCCGGGCGGTCCCGGGCGGTCCGGGGCGGTCCGGGCGGTCCGGGGCGGTCCCGGGCAGTCCGGGGCGGTCCCGGGCGGTCCGGGGCGGTCCCGGGCGGACCGGGGCGGTCCCGGGCGGTCGGGGGCAGTCTCGGGCGGTCCCGGGCGGTCCCGGGCGATCCTGGGCAGTCCGTGCGATCCCGGGCGGTCCCGGGCGGTCCCGGGCGGTCCCGGGCAGTCCCGGGCGTTCCCGGGCGGTCCCGGGCGGTCCCGGGCGGTCTCAGGCGGTCCCGGGTGGTCCGGGGCGGTCCCGGGCGGTCCCGGGCGGTCCGGGGCGGTCCCAGGCAGTCCCGGGCGGTCCCGGGCAGTCGCGGGCGGTCCCGGGCGGTCCCGGGCGGTCCCGGGCGGTCCGGGGCGGTCCCGGGCGGTCCCGGGCGGTCCAGGGCAGTCCCGGGCGGTCCAGGGCGGTCCCGGGCGGTCCGTGGCGGTTCCTAGCGGTCCGGGGCGGTCCTGGGCGGTCTGGGGCGGTCCCGGGCGGTCCCGGGCGGTCCCGGGCGGTCCCGGGCGGTCCCGGGCGGTCCGTGGCGGTCCCGGGCGGTCCCGGGCGGTCCCGGGCGGTCCGGGGCGGTCCCGGGCGGTCCCGGGCGGTCCCGGGCGGTCCCGGGCGGTCCCGGGCGGTCCCGGGCGATCCCGGGTGGTCCAGGGCGGTCCCGGGCTGTCCCGGGCTGTCCGGGGCGGTGCCGGGCGGTCCAGGCCGGTTCCGGGTGGTCCGGGGCGTTCCAGTGCGGTCCCGGGCGGTCCCAGGCGGTATCGGGCGGTCCCCGGGCAGTCCCGGGCGGTCCCGGGCGGACCCGGGCGGTCCCGGGCGGTCCGGGGCAGTCCCGGGCGGTCCGGGGCGGTCCCGGGCGGTCTGGGCCGGTTCCGGGCGGTCCCGGGCGGTCCCGGGCGGTCCCGGGCGGTCCCGGGCGGTCTGGGGCGGTCTGGGGCGGTTCCGGGCGGTCCCGGGCGGTCCCGGGTGGTCCCGGGCGGTCCCGGGCGGTCCCGGGCGATCCCGGGTGGTCCTGGGCGGTCCCGGCCGGTCCCGGGCTGTCCAGGGCGGTCCCGGGCGGTCCCGGGCGGTCCGGGGCGGTCCCAGGCAGTCCCGGGCATTCCCGGGCGGTCCCGGGCGGTCCCGGGTGGTCCCGGGCAGTCCCGGGCGGTCCCGGGCGGTCCCGGGCAGTCAGGGGCGGTCCCGGGCGGTCCCGGGCGGTCCAGGGCAGTCCCGGGCGGACCGGGGCGGTCCCGGGCGGTCCGGGGCGGTTCCGGGCGGTCCGGGGCGGTCCCGGGCGGTCCGGGGCAGTCCCGGGCGGTCACGGGTGGTCCCGGGCGGTCCCGGTTGGTCCCGGGCGGTCCCGGGCGGTCCCGGGCGGTCCATGGCGGTCCCGGGCGGTCCCGGGCGGTCCCAGGCGGTCCCGGGCGGTCCTGGGCAGTCTCGGGCGGTCCCGGGCGGTCCCGGGCGGTTTGGGGCCGTCGCGGGCGGTCCCGGGCGGTCCGGGGCGGTCCCGGGCGGTCCGGGGCGGTCCCGGGCAGTCCGGGGCGGTCCCGGGCGGTCCGGGGCGGTCCCGGGCGGACCGGGGCGGTCCCGGGCGGTCGGGGGCGGTCCCGGGCGGTCCCGGGCGGTCCCGGGCGATCCGGGTGGTCCCGGGCGATCCGGGCGGTCCCGGGCGGTCCCGGGCGGTCCCGGGCAGTCCCGGGCGTTCCCGGGCGGTCCCGGCGGTCCCGGGCGGTCTCAAGCGGTCCCGTGCGGTCCGGGGCGGTCCCGGGCGGTCCCGGGCGGTCCGGGCGGTCCCAGGCAGTCCTGGGCGGTCCCGGGCAGTTGCGGGCGGTCCGGGCGGTCCGGGCGGTCCCGGCGGTCCGGGGCGGTCCCGGGCGGTCCCGGGCGGTCCAGGGCAGTCCCGGGCGGTCCAGGGCGGTCCCGGGCGGTCCGTGGCGGTTCCTGGCGGTCCGGGGCGGTCCTGGGCGGTCTGGGGCGGTCCCGGGCGGTCCCGGGCGGTCCCGGGCGGTCCGGGCGGTCCCGGGCGGTCCGTGGCGGTCCCGGGCGGTCCCGGGCGGTTCCGGGCGGTCCAGGGCGGTCCCGGGCGGTCCCGGGCGGTCCCGGGCGGTCCCGGGCGGTCCCGGGCGGTCCCGGGCGATCCCGGGTGGTCCGGGGCGGTCCCGGGCGGTCCTGGGCTGTCCGGGGCGGTGCCGGCGGGTCCCGGGCGGTCCGGGGCGGTCCCAGGCAGTCCCGGGCGGTCCGTGGCGGTTCCTGGCGGTCCCGGGGCGGTCCTGGGCGGTCTGGGGCGGTCCCGGGCGGTCCCGGGCGGTCCCGGGCGGTCCCGGGCGGTCCCGGGCGGTCCGTGGCGGTCCCGGGCGGTCCCGGGCGGTCCCGGGCGGTTCCGGGCGGTCCGGGGCGGTCCCGGGCGGTCCCGGGCGGTCCCGGGCGGTCCCGGGCGGTCCCGGGCGGTCCCGGGCGATCCCGGGTGGTCCGGGGCGGTCCCGGGCGGTCCTGGGCTGTCCGGGGCGGTGCCGGGCGGTCCCGGGCGGTCCGGGGCGGTCCCAGGCGGTCCCGGGCGGTCCCGGGCGGTCCCGGGCAGTCCCGGGCGTTCCGGGGCGGTCCCGGGCGGTCCCGGGTGGTCCAGGGCAGTCCCGGGCGGTCCGGAGCGGTCCCGGGCGGTCCGGGGCGGTTCTGGGCGGTCCGGGGCGGTCCCGGGCGGTCCCGGGCGGTCCGGACGGTCCCGTGCGGTCCCGGGCGGTCCCGGGCGGTCCGTGGCGGTCCCGGGCGGTCCCGGCGGTCCCGGGTGGTCCGGGGCGGTCCCGGGCGGTCCGGGGCGGTCCCGGGCGGTCCGGGGCGGTCCCGGGCGGTACGGGGCGGTCCGGGGCGGTCACGGGCGGTCTCGGGCGGTCCCGGGCGGTCCTGGCGGTCGGGCGGTCCCGGGCGGTCCCGGGCGGTCCGGGGCCGTCCGGGGCCGTCCCGGGGCGGTCCCGGGCAGTCCGGGGCGGTCCCGGGCGGTCCGGGGCGGTCCCGGGCAGTCCGGGGCGGTCCCGGGCGGTCCGGGGCGGTCCCGGGCGGACCGGGGCGGTCCCGGGCAGTCGGGGGCAGTCCCGGGCGGTCCCGGGCGGTCCCAGGCGATCCCGGGCGGTCCCGGGTGATCCCGGGCGGTCCCGGGCGGTCCCGGGCGGTCCGGGCGTTCCCGGGCGGTCCCGGGCGGTCCCGGGCGGTCTCAGGCGGTCCCGGGCGGTCCGGGGCGGTCCCGGGCGGTCCCAGGCGGTCCGGGGCGGTCCCAGGCAGTCCCGGGCGGTCCCGGGCAGTCCCGGGCGGTCCCGGGCGGTCCCCGGGCGGTCCCGGGCAGTCCGGGGCGGTCCCGGGCGGTCCCGGGCGGTCCAGGGCAGTCCCGGGCGGTCCCAGGGCGGTCCCGGGCGGTCCGTGGCGGTTCCTGGCGGTCCGGGGCGGTCCCGGGCGGTCTGGGGCGGTCCCGGGCGGTCCCGGGCGGTCCCGGGCGGTCCAGGGCAGTCCCGGGCGGTCCAGGGCGGTCCCGGGCGGTCCGGGGCGGTTCCGGGCGGTCCAGGGCGGTCCCGGGCGGTCCGGGGCGGTCCCGGGTGGTCTCGGGCGGTCGCGGGCGGTCCCGGGCGGTCCCGGGCGGTCCCGGGCGGTCCCGGGCGGTCCCGGGCGGTCCCGGGCGGTCCGGGGCCGTCCCGGGCGGTCCCGGGCGGGCCGGGGCGGTCCCGGCGGTCCGGGGCGGTCCCGGGCAGTCCGGGGCGGTCCCGGGCGGTCCGGGGCGGTCCCGGGCGGACCGGGGCGGTCTCGGGCGGTCGGGGGCAGTCCCGGGCGGTCCCGGGCGGTCCCGGGCGGTCCGGGGTGGTCCCGGGCGGTCCTGGGCGGTCCCGGTCGGTCCCGGGCGGTCCCGGGTGGTCGCGGGCGGTCCCGGTCGGACCCGGGCGGTCTGGGGTGGGCCCGGGCAGTCCTGGCGGTCCCAGGCGGTCCCGGGCGGTCTGGGGCGGTACCGGGGCGGTCCCGGGCGGTCCCCGGGCGGAACCGGGCGGTCCCGGGCGTTCCCGGGCGGTCCCCGGGCGGTCCCGAGCGGTCTTGGGCGGTCCCGGGCGGTCCCGGGCGGTCCGGGGCGGTCCCGGGCGGTCCCGGGCGGTCATGGAGCGGTCCAGGGCGGTCCGGGGCGGTCCCGGGCGGTCCGTGGCGGTCCCGGGGCGGTCCGGCGCGGTCCCGGGCGGATCGGGGCGGTCCCGGGTGGTCCAGGGCAGTCCCCGGGCGGTCCCGGGCGGTCCCGGGCGATCCCGGGCGGTCCCGGGCGGTCCCGGGCGGTCCCGGGCGGTCCCGGGCGGTCCCGGGCGGTCCAGGGTGGTCCCGGGCGGTCCCGGGCCGGTCCCAGTCGGTCCCGGGCGGTCCGGGGTGGTCCCGGGCGGTCCCGGGCGGTCCCAGTCGGTCCGGGCGGTCCCAGGTGGTCGCGGGCGGTCCCGGGCGGACCCGGGCGGTCTGGGGCGGGCCCGGGCGGTCCCTGGCGGTCCCAGCCGGTCCCGGGCGGTCTGGGGCGGGCCTGGCGGTCCCGGGCGGTCCTGGGCGGTCCGGGCGGTCCCGGGCGGTCCCGGGCGGTCCCGGGCGGACCCGGGCGGTCCCGGGCGGTCCCGGGCAGTCCCAGGCGGTCCCGGGTGGTCCCGGGCGGTCCCGGGGGGTCCCAGGCGGTCCCTGGCGGTCCCCGGGCGGTCCGTGGCGGTCCCGACGGTCCCGGGCGGTCCCGGGCGGTCCCAGGCGGTCCCGGGCGGTCCCGGGCGGTCCGTGGCGGTCCCCGGGCGGTCCCGGGCGGTCCCGGGCGGTCCCGGGCGGTCCCGGGTGGTCCCGGGCGGTCCCAGGCGGTCCCGGGCGATCCCGGGTATTCCGGGGCGGTCCCGGGCGTTCCCGGGCTGTCCGGGGCGGTCCCGGGCGGTCCCGGGCGGTCCCGGGGCGGTCCCAGGCAGTCCCGGCGTTCCCGGGCAGTCCCGGGCGGTCCCGGGCGGTCCCCGGGCGGTCCCGGGCGGTCCCGGGCGGTCCCGGGCAGTCCGAGGCGGTCCCGGGCGGTCCCGGGCGGTCCCGGGCGGTCCCGGGCGGTCCGGGGTGGTCCCGGGCGGTCCTGGGCGGTCCCGGTCGGTCCCGGGCGGTCCCGGGTGGTCGCGGGCGGTCCCGGGCGGACCCGGGCGGTCTGGGGCGGGCCCGGGCGGTCCCTGGCGGTCCTAGGCGGTCCCGGGCGGTCTGGGGCGGGCCTGGGCGGTCCGGGCGGTCCTGGGCGGTCCGGGGCGGTCCCGGGCGGTCCCGGGTGGTCCCGGGGCGGACCCGGGCGGTCCCGGGCGTTCCCGGGCTGTCCCGGGCGGTCCCGGGCGGTCTTGGGCGGTCCCGGGCGGTCCCGGGCGTCCGGGGCGGTCCCGGGCGGTCCCGGGCGGTCCGGGGCGGTCCAGGGCGGTCCGGGGCGGTCCCGGGCGGTCCAGGGCGGTCCCGGGCGGTCCGGCGCGGTCCCCGGGCGGATCGGGGCGGTCCCGGGCGTCCGGGGCGGTCCCGGGCGGTCCGGGCTGTCCGGGGCGGTTTCGGGCGGTCCCGGGCGGTCGGGGCGGTCCCAGGCAGTCCCGGGCGGTCCCGGGCAGTCCCGGGCGGTCCCGGGCGGTCCCGGGCGGTCCCGCGCGGTCCGGTGCGGTCCCGGGGCGGTCCCGGGCGGTCCAGGGCAGTCCGGGCGGTCCAGGGCGGTCCCGGGCGGTCCGGGGCGGTTCCTGGCGGTGCGGGGCGGTCCCGGGCGGTCCGGGGCGGTCCCGGGCGGTCCCGGGCGGTCCCGGCGGTCCCGGGTGGTCCCCGGGCGGTCCGTGGCGGTCTCGGCGGTCCCGGGCGGTCCCGGGCGGTCCGGGGCGGTCCCGGGCGGTCGCGGGCGGTCCCGGCTGGTCCCGGGCGGTCCCGGGCGGTCCCGGGCGATCCCGGGTGGTCCGGGGCGGTCCCGGGCGGTCCCGGGCTGTCCGGGGCGGTGCTGGGCGGTCCCGAGCGGTCCGGGGCGGTCCCGGGCGATCCCGGGCGGTCCCGGGCGGTCCCCGGGCGGTCCCGGGCGGTCCCGGGCGGTCCCGGGCGGTCCCGGGCGGTCCGGGGTGGTCCCGGGCGGTCCTGGGCGGTCCTGGTCGGTCCCGGGCGGTCCCGGGTGGTCGCGGGCGGTCCCGGGCGGACCGGGCGGTCTGGGGCGGGCCCGGGCGGTCCCTGGCGGTCCTAGGCGGTCCCGGGCGGTCTGGGGCGGGCCTGGGCGGTCCCGGGCGGTCCTGGGCGGTCCGGGGCGGTCCCGGGCGGTCCCGGGCGGTCCCGGGCGGACCCGGGTGGTCCCGGGCGTTCCCGGGCTGTCCCGGGCGGTCCTGGGCGGTCTTGGGCGGTCCCGGGCGGTCCCGGGCGGTCCGGGGCGGTCCCGGGCGGTCCCGGGCGGTCTGGGGCGGTCCAGGGCGGTCCGGGGCGGTCCCGGGCGGTCCAGGGCGGTCCCGGGCGGTCCGGCGCGGTCCCGGGCGGATCGGGGCGGTCCCGGGTGGTCCGGGGCAGTCCCAGGCGGTCCCGGGCGGTCCCGGGCGATCCCGGGCGGTCCCGGGGGGTCGGGTCCCGGGCGGTCCCGGGCGGTCCCGGGCGGTCCCGGGCGGTCCGGGGTGGTCCCGGGCGGTCCTGGGCGGTCCCAGTCGGTCCCGGGCGGTCCCAGGTGGTCGCGGGCGGTCCCGGGCAGACCCGGGCGGTCTGGGGCGGGCCCGGGCGGTCCCTGGCGGTCCCAGCCGGTCCCGGGCGGTCTGGGGCGGGCCTGGGCGGTCCCGGGCGGTCCTGGGCGGTCCGGGGCGGTCCTGGGCGGTACCGGGCGGTCCCGGGCGGACCCGGGCGGTTTCGGGCGGTCCCGGGCAGTCCCAGGCGGTCCCGGGCGGTCCCGGGCGGTCCCGGGCGGTCCCGGGCGGTCCCGGGCAGTCCCGGGCGGTCCCGGGCGGTCCGTGGCAGTCCTGGGCGGTCCCGGGCGGTCCCGGGCGGTCCCGGGCGGTCCAAGGCGGTCCAGGGCGGTCCCTGGCGGTCCCGGGCGGTTCCGGGCGGTCCCGGGCGGTCCCGGGCGGTCCCGGGTGGTCCCGGGCGGTCCTGGGCGGTCCCGGGCGATCCCGGGTAGTCCGGGGCGGTCCCGGGTGGTCCCGGGCTGTCCGGGGCGGTCCCGGGCGGTCCCGGGCGGTCCGGGGCGGTCCCAGGCAGTCCCAGGCGTTCCCGGGCAGTCCCGGGCGGTCCCAGGCGGTCACGGGCGGTCCCGGGCGGTCCCGGGCGGTCCCGGGCAGTCCGGGGCGGTCCCGGGCGGTCCTGGGCGGTCCAGGGCAGTCCCGGGCGGTCCAGGGCGGTCCCGGGCGGTCCGGGGCGGTTCCGGGCGGTCCGGGGCGGTCCCGAGCGGTCCGGGGCGGTCCCGGGTGGTCTCGGGCGGTCGGGGGCGGGCCCGGGCGGTCCCTGGCGGTCCCAGCCGGTCCCGGGCGGTCTGGGGCGGGCCTGGGCGGTCCCGGGCGGTCCTGGGCGGTCCGGGGCGGTCCTGGGCGGTCCCGGGCGGTCCCGGGCGGACCCGGGCGGTTTCGGGCGGTCCCGGGCAGTCCCAGGCGGTCCCGGGCGGTCCCGGGCGGTCCCGGGCGGTCCCGGGCAGTCCCGGGCGGTCCCGGGCGGTCCAAGGCGGTCCAGGGCGGTCCCTGGCGGTCCCGGGCGGTCCGGGGCGGTTCCGGGCGGTCCGGGGCGGTCCCGGGCGGTCCGGGGCGGTCCCGGGTGGTCTCGGGCGGTCGCGGGCGGTCCCGGGCGGTCCCGGGCGGTCCCGGGCGGTCCCGGGCGGTCCCGGGCGGTCCCGTGCGGTCCGGGGCCGTCCCGGGCGGTCCCGGGCGGTCCGGGGCGGTCCCGGGCGGTCCGGGGCGGTCCCGGGCAGTCCGGGGCGGTCCCGGGCGGTCCGGGGCGGTCCCGGGCGGACCGGGGCGGTCTCGGGCGGTCGGGGGCAGTCCCGGGCGGTCCCGGGCGGTCCCGGGCGGTCCCGGGCGGTCCGGGGTGGTCCCGGGCGGTCCTGGGCGGTCCCGGTCGGTCCCGGGCGGTCCCGGGTGGTCGCGGGCGGTCCCGGTCGGACCCGGGCCGTCTGGGGTGGGCCCGGGCGGTCCCTGGCGGTCCCAGGCGGTCCCGGGCGGTCTGGGGCGGTCCCGGGCGGTCCCGGGCGGTCCCGGGCGGAACCGGGCGGTCCCGGGCGTTCCCGGGCGGTCCCCGGGCGGTCCCGAGCGGTCTTGGGCGGTCCCGGGCGGTCCCGGGCGGTCCGGGGCGGTCCCGGGCGGTCCCGGGCGGTCATGGAGCGGTCCAGGGCGGTCCGGGGCGGTCCCGGGCGGTCCGTGGCGGTCCCGGGCGGTCCGGCGCGGTCCCGGGCGGATCGGGGCGGTCCCGGGTGGTCCAGGGCAGTCCCGGGCAGTCCCGGGCGGTCCCGGGCGATCCCGGGCGGTCCCGGGCGGTCCCGGGCGGTCCCGGGCGGTCCCGGGCGGTCCCGGGCGGTCCCGGGCGGTCCGGGGTGGTCCCGGGCGGTCCCGGGCGGTCCCAGTCGGTCCCGGGCGGTCCGGGGTGGTCCCGGGCGGTCCCGGGCGGTCCCAGTCGGTCCCGGGCGGTCCCAGGTGGTCGCGGGCGGTCCCGGGCGGACCCGGGCGGTCTGGGGCGGGCCCGGGCGGTCCCTGGCGGTCCCAGCCGGTCCCGGGCGGTCTGGGGCGGGCCTGGGCGGTCCCGGGCGGTCCTGGGCGGTCCGGGGCGGTCCCGGGCGGTCCCGGGCGGTCCCGGGCGGACCCGGGCGGTCCCGGGCGGTCCCGGGCAGTCCCAGGCGGTCCCGGGTGGTCCCGGGCGGTCCCGGGCGGTCCCAGGCGGTCCCTGGCGGTCCCGGGCGGTCCGTGGCGGTCCCGGACGGTCCCGGGCGGTCCCGGGCGGTCCCAGGCGGTCCCGGGCGGTCCCGGGCGGTCCGTGGCGGTCCCGGGCGGTCCCGGGCGGTCCCGGGCGGTCCCGGGCGGTCCCGGGTGGTCCCGGGCGGTCCCAGGCGGTCCCGGGCGATTCCGGGTATTCCGGGGCGGTCCCGGGCGTTCCCGGGCTGTCCGGGGCGGTCCCGGGCGGTCCCGGGCGGTCCGGGGCGGTCCCAGGCAGTCCCGGGCGTTCCCGGGCAGTCCCGGGCGGTCCCGGGCGGTCCCGGGCGGTCCCGGGCGGTCCCGGGCGGTCCCGGGCAGTCCGAGGCGGTCCCGGGCGGTCCCGGGCGGTCCAGGGCAGTCCCGGGCGGTCCAGGGCGGTCCCGGGCGGTCCGGGGCGGTTCCGGGCGGTCCGGGGCGGTCCCGGGCGGTTCGGGGCGGTCCCAGGCGGTCCCAGGCGGTCCCGGGCAGTCCCGGGCGGTCCCGGGCGGTCCCGGGCGGTCCCGGGCGGTCCGTGGCGGTCCCGGGCGATCCAGGGCGGTCCCGGGCGGTCCCGGGCGGTCCCGGGCGGTCCCGGGCGGTCCGGGGCCGTCTCGGGCGGTCCCGGGCGGTCCGGGGTGGTCCCGCGCGGTCTGGGGCGGTCCCGGGCAGTCGGGGGCGGTCCCGGGCGGTCCGGGGCGGTCCCGGGCGGACCGGGGCGGTCTCGGGCGGTCGGGGGCAGTTCCGGGCGGTCCCGGGCGGTCCCGGGCGATCCCGGGCGGTCCCGGGCAATCCCGGGCGGTCCCGGGCGGTCCCGGGCGGTCTCGGGCAGTCCCGGGCGTTCCCGGGCAGTCCCGGGCGGTCCGGGGCGGTCCCGGGCGGTCCCGGGCGGTCCGGGGCGGTACAGGGCGGTCCCGGGCGATCCCGGGCGGTCCCGGGCGATCCCGGGCGGTCCCGGGCGGTCCCGGGCGGTCCCGGGCGGTCTCGGGCGGTCCCGGGCAGTCCCGGGCGGTCCGGGGCGGTCCCGGGCGGTCCCGGGCGGTCCGGGGCGGTACAGGGCGGTCCGGGGCGGTCCCGGGCGGTCCGGGGCGGTCCCGGGCGGTCCGGCGCGGTCCCGGGCGGATCGGGGCAGTCCCGGGTGGTCCGGGGCAGTCCCGGGCGGTCCCGGGCGGTCCCGGGCGATCCGGGCGGTCCCGGGCGGTCCCGGGCGGTCCCGGGCGGTCCGGGGTGGTCCCGGGCGGTCCCGGGCGGTCCCGGTCGGTCCCGGGCGGTTCCGGGTGGTCGCGGGCGGTCCCGGGCGGACCCGGGCGGTCTGGGGCGGGCCCAGGCGGTCCCTGGCGGTCCCAGGCGGTCCCGGGCGGTCTGGGGCGGGCCTGGGCGGTCCCGAACGGTCCTGGGCGGTCCGGGGCGGTCCCGGGCGGTCCCGGGCGGTCCCGGGCGGACCCGGGCGGTCCCGGGCGGTCCCGGGCGGTCCCAGGCGGTCCCGGGCGGTCCCGGGCGGTCCCGGGCGGTCCGGGGCGGTCCCGGGCAGTCCCGGGCGGTCCCGGGTGGTCCCGGGCGGTCCCGGGCGGTCCCGGGCGATCCCGGGTGGTCCGGGGCGGTCCTGGGCGGTCCCGGGCTGTCCGGGGCGGTGCTGGGCGGTCCCGGGCGGTTCGGGGCGGTCCCAGGCAGTCCCGGGCGGTCCCGGGCAGTCTCGGGCGGTCCCGGGCGGTCCCGGGCGGTCCCGGGCGGTCCCGGGCGGTCCGGGGCGGTCCCGGGCGGTCCCGGGTGGTCCAGGGCAGTCCCGGGCGGTCCGGAGCGGTCCCGGGCGGTCCGGGGCGGTTCCGGGCGGTTCGGGGCGGTCCCGGGTGGTCCCGGGCGGTCCCGGGCGGTCCCAGGCAGTCCCGGGCGGTCCCGGGCAGTCCCGGGCGGTCCCGGGCGGTCCCGGGCGGTCCCGGGTGGTCCCGGGCGGTCCAGGGCGGTCCCGGGCGGTCCCGGGTGGTCCAGGGCAGTCCCGGGCAGTCCGGAGCGGTCCCGGGCGGTCCGGGGCGGTTCTGGGCGGTCCGGGGCGGTCCCGGGCGGTCCCGGGCGGTCCCGGGCGGTCCCGGGCGGTCCCGGGCGGTCCCGGGCGGTCCCGGGCGGTTCCGGGTGGTCCCAGGCGGTCCGTGGCGGTCCCGGGTGGTCCCGGGCGGTCCCGGGCGGTCCGGGGCGGTCCCGGGCGGTCCGGGGCGGTCTTGGGCGGTCCGGGGCGGTCCCGGGCGGTCCGGGGCGGTCCGGGGCGGTCCCGGGCGGTCCAGGCCGGTCCCGGGTGGTCCGGGGCGTTCCAGGGCGGTCCGGGGCTGTCCGGGGCGGTCCCGGGCGGTCCGGGGCAGTCCCGGGCGGTCCGGGGCGGTCCCGGGCGGTCCGGGGCGGTCCGGGGCGGTCCCGGGCGGTCCAGGCCGGTCCCGGGTGGTCCGGGGCGTTCCAGTGCGGTCCCGGGCGGTCCAGGGCGGTACCGGGCGGTCCCGGGCGGTCCCGGGCGGTCCCAGGCGGACCCGGGCGGTCCCGGGCGGTCCAGGGCGGTCCCGGGCGGTCCGGGGCGGTCCCGGGCGGTCTGGGCCGGTCCCGGGCGGTCCCGGGCGGTCCCGGGCGGTCCCGGGCGGTCCCGGGCGGTCTGGGGCGGTCTGGGGCGGTCCCGGGCGGTCCCGGGCAGTCCCGGGTGGTCCCGGGCGGTCCCGGGCGGTCCCGGGCGATCCCGGGTGGTCCGGGGCGGTCCCGGCCGGTCCCGGGCTGTCCAGGGCGGTCCCGGGCGGTCCCGGGCGGTCCGTGGCGGTCCCAGGCAGTCCCGGGCGTTCCAGGGCGGTCCCGGGCGGTCCCGGGCGGTCCCGGGCGGTCCCGGGCGGTCCCGGGCGGTCCCGGGCAGTCCGGGGCGGTCCCGGGCGGTCCCGGGCGGTCCAGGGCAGTCCCGGGCGGACCGGGGCGGTCCCGGGCGGTCCGGGGCGGTTCCGGGCGGTCCGGGGCGGTCCCGGGCGGTCCGGGGCTGTCCCGGGCGGTCCCGGGTGGTCCCGCGCGGTCCCGGGCGGTCCCGGGCGGTCTCGGGCGGTCCCGGGCGGTCCGTGGCGGTTCCGGGCGGTCCCGGGCGGTCCCGGGCGGTCCCGGGCGGTCCCGGGCGGTCCTGGGCGGTCTCGGGTGGTCCCGGGCGGTCCCGGGCGGTTTGGGGCCGTCCCGGGCGGTCCCGGGCGGTCCGGGGCGGTCCCGGGCGGTCCGGGGCGGTCCCGGGCAGTCCGGGGCGGTCCCGGGCGGTCCGGGGCGGTCCCGGGCGGACCGGGGCGGTCCCGGGCGGTCGGGGGCAGTCTCGGGCGGTCCCGGGCGGTCCCGGGCGATCCTGGGCAGTCCCGTGCGATCCCGGGCGGTCCCGGGCGGTCCCGGGCGGTCCCGGGCAGTCCCGGGCGTTCCCGGGCGGTCCCGGGCGGTCCCGGGCGGTCTCAGGCGGTCCCGGGTGGTCCGGGGCGGTCCCGGGCGGTCCCGGGCGGTCCGGGGCGGTCCCAGGCAGTCCCGGGCGGTCCCGGGCAGTCGCGGGCGGTCCCGGGCGGTCCCGGGCGGTCCCGGGCGGTCCGGGGCGGTCCCGGGCGGTCCCGGGCGGTCCAGGGCAGTCCCGGGCGGTCCAGGGCGGTCCCGGGCGGTCCGTGGCGGTTCCTAGCGGTCCGGGGCGGTCCTGGGCGGTCTGGGGCGGTCCCGGGCGGTCCCGGGCGGTCTCCCGGGCGGTCCGTGGCGGTCCCGGGCGGTCCCGGGCGGTCCCGGGCGGTCCGGGGCGGTCCCGGGCGGTCCCGGGCGGTCCCGGGCGGTCCCGGGCGGTCCCGGGCGGTCCCGGGCGATCCCGGGTGGTCCAGGGCGGTCCCGGGCTGTCCCAGGCTGTCCGGGGCGGTGCCGGGCGGTCCAGGCCGGTCCCGGGTGGTCCGGGGCGTTCCAGTGCGGTCCCGGGCGGTCCAGGGCGGTATCGGGCGGTCCCGGGCAGTCCCGGGCGGTCCCGGGCGGACCCGGGCGGTCCCGGGCGGTCCGGGGCAGTCCCGGGCGGTCCGGGGCGGTCCCGGGCGGTCTGGGCCGGTTCCGGGCGGTCCCGGGCGGTCCCGGGCGGTCCCGGGCGGTCCCGGGCGGTCTGGGGCGGTCTGGGGCGGTTCCGGGCGGTCCCGGGCGGTCCCGGGTGGTCCCGGGCGGTCCCGGGCGGTCCCGGGCGATCCCGGGTGGTCCGGGGCGGTCCCGGCCGGTCCCGGGCTGTCCAGGGCGGTCCCGGGCGGTCCCGGGCGGTCCGGGGCGGTCCCAGGCAGTCCCGGGCATTCCCGGGCGGTCCCGGGCGGTCCCGGGTGGTCCCGGGCAGTCCCGGGCGGTCCCGGGCGGTCCCGGGCAGTCAGGGGCGGTCCCGGGCGGTCCCGGGCGGTCCAGGGCAGTCCCCGGCGGACCGGGGCGGTCCCGGGCGGTCCGGGGCGGTTCCGGGCGGTGCGGGGCGGTCCCGGGCGGTCCGGGGCAGTCCCGGGCGGTCACGGGTGGTCCCGGGCGGTCCCGGTTGGTCCCGGGCGGTCCCGGGCGGTCCCGGGCGGTCCATGGCGGTCCCGGGCGGTCCCGGGCGGTCCCAGGCGGTCCCGGGCGGTCCTGGGCAGTCTCGGGCGGTCCCGGGCGGTCCCGGGCGGTTTGGGGCCGTCGCGGGCGGTCCCGGGCGGTCCGGGGCGGTCCCGGGCGGTCCGGGGCGGTCGCGGGCAGTCCGGGGCGGTCCCGGGCGGTCCGGGGCGGTCCCGGGCGGACCGGGGCGGTCCCGGGCGGTCGGGGGCGGTCCCGGGCGGTCCCGGGCGGTCCCGGGCGATCCCGGGTGGTCCCGGGCGATCCCGGGCGGTCCCGGGCGGTCCCGGGCGGTCCCGGGCAGTCCCGGGCGTTCCCGGGCGGTCCCGGGCGGTCCCGGGCGGTCTCAAGCGGTCCCGGGCGGTCCGGGGCGGTCCCGGGCGGTCCCGGGCGGTCCGGGGCGGTCCCAGGCAGTCCTGGGCGGTCCCGGGCAGTCGCGGGCGGTCCCGGGCGGTCCCGGGCGGTCCCGGGCGGTCCGGGGCGGTCCCGGGCGGTCCCGGGCGGTCCAGGGCAGTCCCGGGCGGTCCCGGGCGGGTCGGGTCCGGGCGGTCCTTGGCGGTTCCTGGCGGTCCGGGGCGGTCCTGGGCGGTCTGGGGCGGTCCCGGGCGGTCCCGGGCGGTCCCGGGCGGTCACGGGCGGTCCCGGGCGGTCCGTGGCGGTCCCGGGCGGTCCCGGCGGGTTCCGCCGGTCCGGGGCGTCCCGGGCGGTCCCGGGCGGTCCCGGGCGGTCCCGGGCGGTCCCGGGCGGTCCCGGGCGATCCCGGGTGGTCCGGGGCGGTCCCGGGCGGTCCTGGGCTGTCCGGGCGGTGCCGGGCGGTCCCGGGCGGTCCGGGGCGGTCCCAGGCAGTCCCGGGCGGTCCGTGGCGGTTCCTGGCGGTCCGGGGCGGTCCTGGGCGGTCTGGGGCGGTCCCGGGCGGTCCCGGGCGGTCCCGGGCGGTCCCGGGCGGTCCCGGGCGGTCCGTGGCGGTCCCGGGCGGTCCCGGGCGGTCCCGGGCGGTTCCGGGCGGTCCGGGGCGGTCCCGGGCGGTCCCGGGCGGTCCCGGGCGGTCCCGGGCGGTCCCGGGCGGTCCCGGGCGGTCCCGGGCGATCCCGGGTGGTCCGGGGCGGTCCCGGGCGGTCCCTGGGCTGTCCGGGGCGGTGCCGGGCGGTCCTGGGCGGTCCGGGGGGTCCCAGGCGGTCCCGGGCGGTCCCGGGCGGTCCCGGGCAGTCCCGGGCGTTCCGGGGCGGTCCCGGGCGGTCCCGGGTGGTCCAGGGCAGTCCCGGGCGGTCCGGAGCGGTCCCGGGCGGTCCGGGGCGGTTCTGGGCGGTCCGGGGCGGTCCCGGGCGGTCCCGGGCGGTCCCGGACGGTCCCGTGCGGTCCCGGGCGGTCCCGGGCGGTCCGCTGGCGGTCCGGGCGGTCCCGGGCGGTCCCGGGTGGTCCGGGGCGGTCCCGGGCGGTCCGGGGCGGTCCCGGGCGGTCCGGGGCGGTCCCGGGCGGTACGGGGCGGTCCGGGGCGGTCCCGGGCGGTCTCGGGCGGTCCCGGGCGGTCCTGGGCGGTCTCGGGCGGTCCCGGGCGGTCCCGGGCGGTCCGGGGCCGTCCCGGGCGGTCCCGGGCAGTCCGGGGCGGTCCCGGGCGGTCCGGGGCGGTCCCGGGCAGTCCGGGGCGGTCCCGGGCGGTCCGGGGCGGTCCCGGGCGGACCGGGGCGGTCCCGGGCAGTCGGGGGCAGTCCCGGGCGGTCCCGGGCGGTCCCAGGCGATCCCGGGCGGTCCCGGGTGATCCCGGGCGGTCCCGGGCGGTCCCGGGCGGTCCCGGGCGTTCCCGGGCAGTCCCGGGCGGTCCCGGGCGGTCTCAGGCGGTCCCGGGCGGTCCGGGGCGGTCCCGGGCGGTCCCAGGCGGTCCGGGGCGGTCCCAGGCAGTCCCGGGCGGTCCCGGGCAGTCCCGGGCGGTCCCGGGCGGTCCCGGGCGGTCCCGGGCAGTCCGGGGCGGTCCCGGGCGGTCCCGGGCGGTCCAGGGCAGTCCCGGGCGGTCCAGGGCGGTCCCGGGCGGTCGTGGCGGTCCTTGGCGGTCCGGGGCGGTCCGGGCGGTCTGGGGCGGTCCCGGGCGGTCCCGGGCGGTCCCGGGCGGTCCCGGGCGGTCCCGGGCGGTCCGTGGCGGTCCCGGGCGGTCCCGGGCGGTCCCGGGCGGTCCAGGACGGTCCCGGGCGGTCCCGGGCGGCCCGGGCGGTCCCGCGCGGTCCCGGGCGGTCCCGGGCGATCCCGGGTGGTCCGGGGCAGTCCCGGGCGGTCCCGGGCTGTCCGGGGCGTTGCCGGGCGGTCCCGGGCGGTCCGGGGTGGTCCCAGGCAGTCCCGGGCGGTCCCGGGCAGTCCCGGGCGGTCCCGGGCGGTCCCGGGCGGTCCCGGGCGGTCCCGGGCGGTCCAGGGCAGTCCCGGGCGGTCCCGGGTGGTCCAGAGCAGTCCCGGGCGGTCCGGAGCGGTCCCGGGCGGTCCGGGGCGGTTCTGGGCGGTCCGGGGCGGTCCCGGGAGGTCCCGGGCGGTCCGGGCGGTCCCGGGCGGTCCCGGGCGGTCCCGGGCGGTCCCGGGCGGTCCCGGGCGGTCCGTGGCGGTCCCGGGCGGTCCCGGGCGTGCCCGGGCGGTCCGGGGCGGTCCCGGGCGGTCGGGGCAGTCCCGGGCGGTCCGGGCGGTCCCGGGCGGTCCGGGGCGGTCCGGGGCGGTCCCGGGCGGTCCAGGCCGGTCCTGGGTGGTCCGGGGCGTTCCAGGGCGGTCCGGGGCGGTCCGGGGCGGTCCCGGGCGGTCCCGGGCGGACCCGGGCGGTCCCGGGCGTTCCCGGGCTGTCCCGGGCGGTCCCGGGCGGTCTTGGGCGGTCCCGGGCGGTCCCGGGCGGTCCGGGGCGGTCCCGGGCGGTCCCGGGCGGTCCGGGGCGGTCCAGGGCGGTCCGGGGCGGTCCCGGGCAGTCCAGGGCGGTCCCGGGCGGTCCGGCGCGGTCCCGGGCGGATCGGGGCGGTCCCGGGTGGTCCAGGGCAGTCCCGGGCGGTCCCGGGCGGTCCCGGGCGATCCCGGGCGGTCCCGGGCGGTCCAGGGCGGTCCCGGGCGGTCCCGGGCGGTCCCGGGCGGTCCCGGCCGGTCCGGGGTGGTCCCGGGCGGTCCTGGGCGGTCCCAGTCGGTCCCGGGCGGTCCCAGGTGGTCGCGGGCGGTCCGGGCGGACCCGGGCGTTCTGGGGCGGGCCCGGGCGGGTCCTGGCGGTCCCAGCCGGTCCCGGGCGGTCTGGGGCGGGCCTGGGCGGTCCCGGGCGGTCCTGGGCGGTCCGGGCGGTCCTGGGCGGTCCCGGGCGGTCCCGGGCGGACCCGGGCGGTTTCGGGCGGTCCCGGGCAGTCCCAGGCGGTCCCGGGCGGTCCCGGGCGGTCCCGGGCGGTCCCGGGCAGTCCCGGGCGGTCCCGGGCGGTCCGTGGCAGTCCTGGGCGGTCCCGGGCGGTCCCGGGCGGTCCCGGGCGGTCCAAGGCGGTCCAGGGCGGTCCCTGGCGGTCCCGGGCGGTTCCGGGCGGTCCCGAGCGGTCCCTGGCGGTCCCGGGTGGTCCCGGGCGGTCCTGGGCGGTCCCGGGCGATCCCGGGTAGTCCGCGGCGGTCCCGGGTGGTCCCGGGCTGTCCGGGGCGGTCCCTGGCGGTCCCGGGCGGTCCGGGGCGGTCCCAGGCAGTCCCGGGCGTTCCCGGGCAGTCCCGGCGGTCCCAGGCGGTCACGGGCGGTCCCGGGCGGTCCCGGGCGGTCCCGGGCAGTCCGGGGGCGGTCCCGGGCGGTCCTGGGCGGTCCAGGGCAGTCCCGGGCGGTCCAGGGCGGTCCCGGGCGGTCCGGGGCGGTTCCGGGCGGTCCGGGGCGGTCCCGGGCGTTCCGGGGCGGTCCCGGGTGGTCTCGGGCGGTCGCGGGCGGTCCCGCGGTCCCGGGCGGTCCCGGGCGGTCCCGGGCGGACCCGGGCGGTCCCCGTGCGGTCCGGGGCCGTCCCGGGCGGTCCCGGGCGGTCCGGGGCGGTCCCCGGGCGGTCCGGGGCGGTCCCGGGCAGTCCGGGGCGGTCCCGGGCGGTCCGGGGCGGTCCCGGGCAGACCGGGGCGGTCTCGGGCGGTCGGGGGCAGTCCCGGGCGGTCCCGGGCGGTCCCGGCGGTCCCGGGCGGTCCGGGGTGGTCCCGGGCGGTCCTGGGCGGTCCCGGTCGGTCCCGGGCGGTCCCGGGTGGTCGCGGGCGGTCCCGGGCGGACCCGGGCGTCTGGGGTGGGCCCGGGCGGTCCCTGGCGGTCCCAGGCGGTCCCGGGCGGTCTGGGGCGGTCCCGGGCGGTCCCGGGCGGTCCCGGGCGGACCCGGGCGGTCCAAGGCGGTCCAGGGCGGTCCCTGGCGGTCCCGGGCGGTTCCGGGCGGTCCCGAGCGGTCCCTGGCGGTCCCGGGTGGTCCCGGGCGGTCCTGGGCGGTCCCGGGCGATCCCGGGTAGTCCGCGGCGGTCCCGGGTGGTCCCGGGCTGTCCGGGGCGGTCCCTGGCGGTCCCGGGCGGTCCGGGGCGGTCCCAGGCAGTCCCGGGCGTTCCCGGGCAGTCCCGGGCGGTCCCAGGCGGTCACGGGCGGTCCCGGGCGGTCCCGGGCGGTCCCGGGCAGTCCGGGCGGTCCCGGGCGGTCCTGGGCGGTCCAGGGCAGTCCCGGGCGGTCCAGGGCGGTCCCGGGCGGTCCGGGGCGGTTTCCGGGCGGTCCGGGGCGGTCCCGGGCGTTCCGGGGCGGTCCCGGGTGGTCTCGGGCGGTCGCGGGCGGTCCCGGCGGTCCCGGGCGGTCCCGGGCGGTCCCGGGCGGACCCGGGCGGTCCCGTGCGGTCCGGGGCCGTCCCGGGCGGTCCCGGGCGGTCCGGGGCGGTCCCGGGCGGTCCGGGGCGGTCCCGGGCAGTCCGGGGCGGTCCCGGGCGGTCCGGGGCGGTCCCGGGCAGACCGGGCGGTCTCGGGCGGTCGGGGGCAGTCCCGGGCGGTCCCGGGCGGTCCCGGGCGGTCCCGGGCGGTCCGGGGTGGTCCCGGGCGGTCCTGGGCGGTCCCGGTCGGTCCCGGGCGGTCCCGGGTGGTCGCGGGCGGTCCCGGGCGGACCCGGGCGGTCTGGGGTGGGCCCGGGCGGTCCCTGGCGGTCCCAGGCGGTCCCGGGCGGTCTGGGGCGGTCCCGGGCGGTCCCGGGCGGTCCCGGGCGGACCCGGGCGGTCCCGGGCGTTCCCGGCGGTCCCCGGGCGGTCCCGAGCGGTCTTGGGCGGTCCCGGGCGGTCCCGGGCGGTCCGGGGCGGTCCCGGGCGGTCCCGGGCGGTCCGGAGCGGTCCAGGGCGGTCCGGGGCGGTCCCGGGCGGTCCGTGGCGGTCCCGGGCGGTCCGGCGCGGTCCCGGGCGGATCGGGGCGGTCCCGGGTGGTCCAGGGCAGTCCCGGGCGGTCCCGGGCGGTCCCGGGCGATCCCGGGCGGTCCCGGGCGTTCCCGGGCGGTCCCGGGCGGTCCCGGGCGGTCCCGGGCGGTCCCGGGCGGTCCCGGGCGGTCCGGGGTGGTCCCGGGCGGTCCCGGGCGGTCCCAGTCGGTCCCGGGCGGTCCCAGGTGGTCGCGGGCGGTCCCGGGCGGACCCGGGCGGTCTGGGGCGGGCCCGGGCGGTCCCTGGCGGTCCCCAGCCGGTCCCGGGCGGTCTGGGGCGGGCCTGGGCGGTCCCGGGCGGTCCTGGGCGGTCCGGGGCGGTCCCGGGCGGTCCCGGGCGGTCCCGGGCGGACCCGGGCGGTCCCGGGCGGTCCCGGGCAGTCCCAGGCGGTCCCGGGTGGTCCCGGGCGGTCCCGGGCGGTCCCAGGCGGTCCCTGGCGGTCCCGGGCGGTCCGTGGCGGTCCCGGACGGTCCCGGGCGGTCCCGGGCGGTCCCAGGCGGTCCCGGGCGGTCCCGGGTGGTCCGTGGCGGTCCCGGGCGGTCCCGGGCGGTCCCGGGCGGTCCCGGGCGGTCCCGGGTGGTCCCGGGCGGTCCCGGGCGGTCCCGGGCGATCCCGGGTAGTCCGGGGCGGTCCCGGGCGGTCCCGGGCTGTCCGGGGCGGTCCCGGGCGGTCCCGGGCGGTCCGGGGCGGTCCCAGGCAGTCCCGGGCGTTCCCGGGCAGTCCCGGGCGGTCCCGGGCGGTCCCGGGCGGTCCCGGGCGGTCCCGGGCGGTCCCGGGCAGTCCGGGGCGGTCCCGGGCGGTCCCGGGCGGTCCAGGACAGTCCCGGGCGGTCCAGGGCGGTCCCGGGCGGTCCGGGGCGGTTCCGGGCGGTCCGGGGCGGTCCCGGGCGGTCCGGGGCGGTCCCAGGCGGTCCCAGGCGGTCCTGGGCGGTCCCGGGCGGTCCCGGGCGGTCCCGGGCGGTCCCGGGCCGTCTGTGGCGGTCCCGGGCGGTCCCGGGCGGTCCCGGGCGGTCCCGGGCGGTCCCGGGTGGTCCGGGGCCGTCTCGGGCGGTCCCGGGCGGTCCGGGGTGGTCCCGCGCGGTCTGGGGCGGTCCCGGGCAGTCGGGGGCGGTCCCGGGCGGTCCGGGGCGGTCCCGGGCGGACCGGGGCGGTCTCGGGCAGTCGGGGGCAGTTCCGGGCGGTCCCGGGCGGTCCCGGGCGATCCCGGGCGGTCCCGGGCAATCCCGGGCGGTCCCGGGCGGTCCCGGGCGGTCTCGGGCAGTCCCGGGCGTTCCCGGGCAGTCCCGGGCGGTCCGGGGCGGTCCCGGGCGGTCCCGGGCGGTCCGGGGCGGTACAGGGCGGTCCGGGGCGGTCCCGGGCGGTCCGGGCGGTCCCGGGCGGTCCGGCGCGGTCCCGGGCGGATTGGGGCGGTCCCGGGGTGGTCCGGGGCAGTCCCGGGCGGTCCCGGGCGGTCCCGGGCGATCCCGGGCGGTCCCGGGCGGTCCCCGGGCGGTCCCGGGCGGTCCGGGGTGGTCCCGGGCGGTCCCGGGCGGTCCCGGTCGGTCCCGGGCGGTTCCGGGTGGTCGCGGGCGGTCCCAGGCGGACCCGGGCGGTCTGGGGTGGCCCGGGCGGTCCCTGGCGGTCCCAGGCGGTCCCGGGCGGTCCTGGGCGGTCCGGGGCGGTTCCGGGCGGTCCGGGGCGGTCCCGGGCGTTCCGGGGCGGTCCCGGGTGGTCTCGGGGCGGTCGCGGGCGGTCCCGGGCGGTCCCGGGCGGTCCCGGGCGGTCCCGGGCGGTCCCGGGCGGTCCCGTGCGGTCCGGGGCCGTCCCGGGCGGTCCCGGGCGGTCCCGGGCGGTCCCGGGCAGTCCGGGGCGGTCCCGGGCGGTCCTGGGCGGTCCAGGGCAGTCCCGGGCGGTCCAGGGCGGTCCCGGGCGGTCCGGGGCGGTTCCGGGCGGTCCGGGGCGGTCCCGGGCGTTCCGGGGTGGTCCCCGGTGGTCTCGGGCGGTCGCGGGCGGTCCCGGGCGGTCCCGGGCGGTCCTGGGCGGTCCCGGGCGGTCCCGTGCGGTCCGGGGCCGTCCCGGGCGGTCCCGGGCGGTCCGGGGCGGTCCCGGGCGGTCCGGGGCGGTCCCGGGCAGTCCGGGGCGGTCCCGGGCGGTCCGGGGCGGTCCCGGGCAGACCGGGGCGGTCTCGGGCGGTCGGGGGCAGTCCCGGGCGGTCCCGGGCGGTCCCGGGCGGTCCCGGGCGGTCCGGGGTGGTCCCGGGCGGTCCTGGGCGGTCCCGGTCGGTCCCGGGCGGTCCCGGGTGGTCGCGGGCGGTCCCGGGCGGACCCGGCGGTCTGGGGTGGGCCCGGGCGGTCCCTGGCGGTCCCAGGCGGTCCCGGGCGGTCTGGGCGGTCCCGGGCGGTCCCGGGCGGTCCCGGGCGGACCCGGGCGGTCCCGGGCGTTCCCGGGCGGTCCCCGGGCGGTCCCGAGCGGTCTTGGGCGGTCCCGGCGGGTCCGGGCGGTCCGGGGCGGTCCCGGGCGGTCCCGGGCGGTCCGGAGCGGTCCAGGGCGGTCCGGGGCGGTCCCGGGCGGGTCCGTGGCGGTCCCGGGCGGTCCGGCGCGGTCCCGGGCGGATCGGGGCGGTCCCGGGTGGTCCAGGGCAGTCCCGGGCGGTCCCGGGCGGTCCCGGGCGATCCCGGGCGGTCCCGGGCGGTCCCGGGCGGTCCCGGGCGGTCCCGGGCGGTCCCGGCGGTCCGGGGTGGTCCCGGGCGGTCCCGGGCGGTCCCAGTCGGTCCCGGGCGGTCCCAGGTGGTCGCGGGCGGTCCCGGGCGGACCCGGGCGGTCTGGGGCGGGCCCGGGCGGTCCCTGGCGGTCCCAGCCGGTCCCGGCGGTCTGGGGCGGGCCTGGGCGGTCCCGGGCGGTCCTGGGCGGTCCGGGGCGGTCCGGGCGGTCCCGGGCGGTCCCGGGCGGACCCGGGCGGTCCCGGGCGGTCCCGGGCAGTCCCAGGCGGTCCCGGGTGGTCCCGGGCGGTCCCGGGCGGTCCCAGGCGGTCCCTGGCGGTCCCGGGCGGTCCGTGGCGGTCCCGGACGGTCCCGGGCGGTCCCGGGCGGTCCCAGGCAGTCCCGGGCGGTCCCGGGTGGTCCGTGGCGGTCCCGGGCGGTCCCGGGCGGTCCCGGGCGGTCCCGGGCGGTCCCGGGTGGTCCCGGGCGGTCCCGGGCGGTCCCGGGCGGTCCCGGGCGGTCCGGGGCAGTCCCGGGCGGTCCGGGGCGGTCCTGGGCGGTCCGGGGCGGTCCGGGGCGGTCCCGGGCGGTCCAGGCCGGTCCTGGGTGGTCCGGGGCGTTCCAGGGCGGTCCGGGGCGGTCCGGGGCGGTCCCGGGCGGTCCCGGGCGGACCCGGGCGGTCCCGGGCGTTCCCGGGCTGTCCCGGGCGGTCCCGGGCGGTCTTGGGCGGTCCCGGGCGGTCCCGGGCGGTCCGGGGCGGTCCCGGCGGTCCCGGGCGGTCCGGGGCGGTCCAGGGCGGTCCGGGCGGTCCCGGGCAGTCCAGGGCGGTCCCGGGCGGTCCGGGGGGCGGTCCCGGGTGGTCCGGGGCAGTCCCGGGCGGTCCCGGGCGGTCCCGGGCGATCCCGGGCGGTCCCGGGCGGTCCAGGGCGGTCCCGGGCGGTCTCGGGCGGTCCCGGGCGGTCCCGGGCGGTCCGGGGTGGTCCCGGGCGGTCCTGGGCGGTCCCAGTCGGTCCCGGGCGGTCCCAGGTGGTCGCGGGCGGTCCCGGGCGGACCCGGGCGTTCTGGGGCGGGCCCGGGCGGTCCCTGGCGGTCCCAGCCGGTCCCGGGCGGTCTGGGGCGGGCCTGGGCGGTCCCGGGCGGTCCTGGGCGGTCCGGGGCGGTCCTGGGCGGTCCCGGGCGGTCCCGGGCGGACCCGGGCGGTTTCGGGCGGTCCCGGGCAGTCCCAGGCGGTCCCGGGCAGTCCCGGGCGGTCCGGGGCGGTCCCGGGCGGTCCCGGGTGGTCCGGGGCGGTACAGGGCGGTCCGGGCGATCCCGGGCGGTCCCGGGCGATCCCGGGCGGTCCCGGGCGGTCCCGGGCGGTCCCGGGCGGTCTCGGGCGGTCCCGGGCAGTCCCGGGCGGTCCGGGGCGGTCCCGGGCGGTCCCGGGCGGTCCGGGGCGGTACAGGGCGGTCCGGGGCGGTCCCGGGCGGTCCGGGGCGGTCCCGGGCGGTCCGGCGCGGTCCCGGCGGATTGGGGCGGTCCCGGGTGGTCCGGGGGCAGTCCCGGGCGGTCCCGGGCGGTCCCGGGCGATCCCGGGCGGTCCCGGGCGGTCCCGGGCGGTCCCGGGCGGTCCGGGGTGGTCCCGGGCGGTCCCGGGCGGTCCCGGTCGGTCCCGGGCGGTTCCGGGTGGTCGCGGGCGGTCCCAGGCGGACCCGGGCGGTCTGGGGTGGGCCCGGGCGGTCCCTGGCGGTCCCAGGCGGTCCCGGGCGGTCCTGGGCGGTCCGGGGCGGTTCCGGGCGGTCCGGGGCGGTCCCGGGCGTTCCGGGGCGGTCCCGGGTGGTCTCGGGCGGTCGCGGGCGGTCCCGGGCGGTCCCGGGCGGTCCCGGGCGGTCCCGGGCGGTCCCGGGCGGTCCCGTGCGGTCCGGGGCCGTCCCGGGCGGTCCCGGGCGGTCCGGGGCGGTCCCGGGCAGTCCGGGGCGGTCCCGGGCGGTCCTGGGCGGGTCCAGGGCAGTCCCGGGCGGTCCAGGGCGGTCCCGGGCGGTCCGGGGCGGTTCCGGGCGGTCCGGGGCGGTCCCGGGCGTTCCGGGGTGGTCCCCGGTGGTCTCGGGCGGTCGCGGGCGGTCCCGGGCGGTCCCGGGCGGTCCTGGGCGGTCCCGGGCGGTCCCGTGCGGTCCGGGGCCGTCCCGGGCGGTCCCGGGCGGTCCGGGGCGGTCCCGGGCGGTCCGGGGCGGTCCCCGGGCAGTCCGGGGCGGCCCGGGCGGTCCGGGGCGGTCCCGGGCAGACCGGGGCGGTCTCGGGCGGTCGGGGCAGTCCCGGGCGGTCCCGGGCGGTCCCGGGCGGTCCCGGGCGGTCCGGGGTGGTCCCGGGCGGTCCTGGGCGGTCCCGGTCGGTCCCGGGCGGTCCGGGTGGTCGCGGGCGGTCCCGGGCGGACCCGGGCGGTCTGGGGTGGGCCCGGGCGGTCCCTGGCGGTCCCAGGCGGTCCGGGCGGTCTGGGGCGGTCCCGGGCGGTCCCGGGCGGTCCCGGGCGGACCCGGGCGGTCCCGGGCGTTCCCGGGCGGTCCCCGGGCGGTCCCGAGCGGTCTTGGGCGGTCCCGGGCGGTCCCGGGCGGTCCGGGGCGGTCCCGGGCGGTCCCGGGGCGGTCCGGAGCGGTCCAGGGCGGTCCGGGGCGGTCCCGGGCGGTCCGTGGCGGTCCCGGGCGGTCCGGCGCGGTCCCGGGCGGATCGGGGCGGTCCCGGGTGGTCCAGGGCAGTCCCGGGCGGTCCCGGGCGGTCCCGGGCGATCCCGGGCGGTCCCGGGCGGTCCCGGGCGGTCCCGGGCGGTCCCCGGGCGCTCCCGGGCGGTCCGGGGTGGTCCCGGGCGGTCCCGGGCGGTCCCAGTCGGTCCCGGCGGTCCCAGGTGGTCGCGGGCGGTCCCGGGCGGACCCGGGCGGTCTGGGGCGGGCCCGGGCGGTCCCTGGCGGTCCCAGCCGGTCCCGGGCGGTCTGGGGCGGGCCTGGGCGGGTCCCGGGCGGTCCTGGGCGGTCCGGGGCGGTCCCGGGCGGTCCCGGGCGGTCCCGGGCGGACCCGGGCGGTCCCGGGCGGTCCCGGGCAGTCCCAGGCGGTCCCGGGTGGTCCCGGGCGGTCCCGGGCGGTCCCAGGCGGTCCCTGGCGGTCCCGGGCGGTCCGTGGCGGTCCCGGACGGTCCCGGGCGGTCCCGGGCGGTCCCAGGCAGTCCCGGGCGGTCCCGGGTGGTCCGTGGCGGTCCCGGGCGGTCCCGGGCGGTCCCGGGCGGTCCCGGGCGGTCCCGGGTGGTCCCGGGCGGTCCCGGGCGGTCCCAGGCGGTCCCGGGCGGTCCGGGGCAGTCCCGGGCGGTCCGGGGCGGTCCCGGGCGGTCCGGGGCGGTCCGGGGCGGTCCCGGGCGTCCAGGCCGGTCCTGGGTGGTCCGGGGCGTTCCAGGGCGGTCCGGGGCGGTCCGGGGCGGTCCCGGGCGGTCCCGGGCGGACCCGGGCGGTCCCGGGCGTTCCCGGGCTGTCCCGGGCGGTCCCGGGCGGTCTTGGGCGGTCCCGGGCGGTCCCGGGCGGTCCGGGGCGGTCCCGGGCGGTCCCGGGCGGTCCGGGGGCGGTCCAGGGCGGTCCGGGCGGTCCCGGGCAGTCCAGGGCGGTCCCGGGCGGTCCGGCGCGGTCCCGGGCGGATCGGGGCGGTCCCGGGTGGTCCGGGGCAGTCCCGGGCGGTCCCGGGCGGTCCCGGGCGATCCCGGGCGGTCCCGGGCGGTCCAGGGCGGTCCCGGGCGGTCCCGGGCGGTCCCGGGCGGTCCCGGGCGGTCCGGGGTGGTCCCGGGCGGTCCTGGGCGGTCCCAGTCGGTCCCGGGCGGTCCCAGGTGGTCGCGGGCGGTCCCGGGCGGACCCGGGCGTTCTGGGGCGGGCCCGGGCGGTCCCTGGCGGTCCCAGCCGGTCCCGGGCGGTCTGGGGCGGGCCTGGGCGGTCCCGGGCGGTCCTGGCGGTCCGGGGCGGTCCTGGGCGGTCCCGGGCGGTCCCGGGCGGACCCGGGCGGTTTCGGGCGGTCCCGGGCAGTCCCAGGCGGTCCCGGGCGGTCCCGGGCGGTCCCGGGCGGTCCCGGGCAGTCCCGGGCGGTCCCGGGCGGTCCGTGGCAGTCCTGGGCGGTCCCGGGCGGTCCCGGGCGGTCCCGGGCGGTCCAAGGCGGTCCAGGGCGGTCCCTGGCGGTCCCGGGCGGTTCCGGGCGGTCCCGGGCGGTCCCTGGCGGTCCCGGGTGGTCCCGGGCGGTCCTGGGCGGTCCGGGCGATCCCGGGTAGTCCGGGGCGGTCCCGGGTGGTCCCGGGCTGTCCGGGGCGGTCCCTGGCGGTCCCGGGCGGTCCGGGGCGGTCCCAGGCAGTCCCGGGCGTTTCCCGGGCAGTCCCGGGCGGTCCCAGGCGGTCACGGGCGGTCCCGGGCGGTCCCGGGCGGTCCCGGGCAGTCCGGGGCGGTCCCGGGCGGTCCTGGGCGGTCCAGGGCAGTCCCGGGCGGTCCAGGGCGGTCCCGGGCGGTCCGGGGCGGTTCCGGGCGGTCCGGGGCGGTCCCGGGCGTTCCGGGGCGGTCCCGGGTGGTCTCGGGCGGTCCGCGGCGGTCCCGGGCGGTCCCGGGCGGTCCCGGGCGGTCCCGGGCGGTCCCGGGCGGTCCCGTGCGGTCCGGGCCGTCCCGGGCGGTCCCGGGCGGTCCGGGGCGGTCCCGGGCGGTCCGGGGCGGTCCCGGGCAGTCCGGGGCGGTCCCGGGCGGTCCGGGGCGGTCCCGGGCAGACCGGGGCGGTCTCGGGCGGTCGGGGGCAGTCCCTGGCGGTCCCGGGCGGGTCCCGGGCGGTCCCGGGCGGTCCGGGGTGGTCCCGGGCGGTCCTGGGCGGTCCCGGTCGGTCCCGGGCGGTCCCGGGTGGTCGCAGGCGGTCCCGGGCGGACCCGGGCGGTCTGGGGTGGGCCCGGGCGGTCCCTGGCGGTCCCAGGCGGTCCCGGGCGGTCTGGGGGCGGTCCCGGGCGGTCCCGGGCGGTCCCGGGCGGACCCGGGCGGTCCCGAGCGGTCTTGGGCGGTCCCGGGCGGTCCGGGCGGTCCGGGGCGGTCCCGGGCGGTCCCCGGGCGGTCCGGAGCGGTCCAGGGCGGTCCGGGGCGGTCCCGGGCGGTCCGTGGCGGTCCCGGGCGGTCCCGGGCGGACCCGGGTGGTCCCGGGCGGTCCCGGGCAGTCCCAGGCGGTCCCGGGTGGTCCCGGGCGGTCCCGGGCGGTCCCAGTCGGTCCCGGGCGGTCCCAGGTGGTCGCGGGCGGTCCCGGGCGGACCCGGGCGGTCTGGGGCGGGCCCGGGCGGTCCCTGGCGGTCCCAGCCGGTCCCGGGCGGTCTGGGGGCGGGCCTGGGCGGTCCCGGGCGGTCCTGGGCGGTCCGGGGCGGTCCCGGGCGGTCCCGGGCGGTCCCGGGCGGACCCGGGCGGTCCCGGGCGGTCCCGGGCAGTAACAGGCGGGTCCCGGGTGGTCCCGGGCGGTCCCGGGCGGTCCCAGGCGGTCCCTGGCGGTCCCGGGCGGTCCGTGGCGGTCCCGGACGGTCCCGGGCGGTCCCGGGCGGTCCCAGGCGGTCCCGGGCGGTCCCGGGTGGTCCGTGGCGGTCCCGGGCGGTCCCGGGCGGTCCCGGGCGGTCCCGGGCGGTCCCGGGTGGTCCCGGGCGGTCCCGGGCGGTCCCGGGCGATCCCGGGTAGTCCGGGGCGGTCCCGGGCGGTCCCGGGCTGTCCGGGGCGGTCCCGGGCGGTCCCGGGCGGTCCGTGGCGGTCCCAGGCAGTCCCGGGCGTTCCCGGGCAGTCCCGGGCGGTCCCGGGCGGTCCCGGGCGGTCCCGGGCGGTCCCGGGCGGTCCCGGGCAGTCCGGGGCGGTCCCGGGCGGTCCCGGGCGGTCCAGGACAGTCCCGGGCGGTCCAGGGCGGTCCCGGGCGGTCCGGGGCGGTTCCGGGCGGTCCGGTGCGGTCCCGGGCGGTCCGGGGCGGTCCCAGGCGGTCCCAGGCGGTCCTGGGCGGTCCCGGGCGGTCCCGGGCGGTCCCGGGCGGTCCCGGGCCGTCCGTGGCGGTCCCGGGCGGTCCCGGGCGGTCCCGGGCGGTCCCGGGCGGTCCCGGGCGGTCCGGGGCCGTCTCGGGCGGTCCCGGGCGGTCCGGGGTGGTCCCGCGCGGTCTGGGGCGGTCCCGGGCAGTCGGGGGCGGTCCCGGGCGGTCCGGGGCGGTCCCGGGCGGACCGGGGCGGTCTCGGGCGGTCGGGGGCAGTTCCGGGCGGTCCCGGGCGGTCCCGGGCGATCCCAGGCGGTCCCGGGCAATCCCGGGCGGTCCCGGGCGGTCCCGGGCGGTCTCGGGCAGTCCCGAGCGTTCCCGGGCAGTCCCGGGCGGTCCGGGGCGGTCCCGGGCGGTCCCGGGCGGTCCGGGGCGGTACAGGGCGGTCCCGGGCGATCCCGGGCGGTCCCGGGCGATCCCGGGCGGTCCCGGGCGGTCCCGGGCGGTCCCGGGCGGTCTCGGGCGGTCCCGGGCAGTCCCGGGCGGTCCGGGGCGGTCCCGGGCGGTCCCGGGCGGTCCGGGGCGGTACAGGGCGGTCCGGGGCGGTCCCGGGCGGTCCGGGGCGGTCCCGGGCGGTCCGGCGCGGTCCCGGGCGGATTGAGGCGGTCCCGGGTGGTCCGGGGCAGTCCCGGGCGGTCCCGGGCGGTCCCGGGCGATCCCGGGCGGTCCCGGGCGGTCCCGGGCGGTCCCGGGCGGTCCGGGGTGGTCCCGGGCGGTCCCGGGCGGTCCCGGTCGGTCCCGGGCGGTTCCGGGTGGTCGCGGGCGGTCCCAGGCGGACCCGGGCGGTCTGGGGTGGGCCCGGGCGGTCCCTGGCGGTCCCAGGCGGTCCCGGGCGGTCCTGGGCGGTCCGGGGCGGTTCCGGGCGGTCCGGGGCGGTCCCGGGCGTTCCGGGGCGGTCCCGGGTGGTCTCGGGCGGTCGCGGGCGGTCCCGGGCGGTCCCGGGCGGTCCCGGGCGGTCCCGGGCGGTCCTGGGCGGTCCCGTGCGGTCCGGGGCCGTCCCGGGCGGTCCCGGGCGGTCCGGGGCGGTCCCGGGCGGTCCGGGGCGGTCCCGGGCGTTCCGGGGCGGTCCCGGGTGGTCTCGGGCGGTCGCGGGCGGTTCCGGGCGGTCCCGGGCGGTCCCGGGCGGTCCCGGGCGGTCCTGGGCGGTCCCGTGCGGTCCGGGGCCGTCCCGGGCGGTCCCGGGCGGTCCGGGGCGGTCCCGGGCGGTCCGGGGCGGTCCCGGGCAGTCCGGGGCGGTCCCGGGCGGTCCGGGGCGGTCCCGGGCAGACCGGGGCGGTCTCGGGCGGTCGGGGGCAGTCCCGGGCGGTCCCGGGCGGTCCCGGGCGGTCCCGGGCGGTCCCGGGCGGTCCCGTGCGGTCCGGGGCCATCCCGGGCGGTCCCGGGCGGTCCGGGGCGGTCCCGGGCAGTCCGGGGCGGTCCCGGGCGGTCCTGGGCGGTCCAGGGCAGTCCCGGGCGGTCCAGGGCGGTCCTGGGCGGTCCGGGGCGGTTCCGGGCGGTCCGGGGCGGTCCCGGGCGTTCCGGGGCGGTCCCCGGTGGTCTCGGGCGGTCGCGGGCGGTCCCGGGCGGTCCCGGGCGGTCCCGGGCGGTCCCGGGCGGTCCCGTGCGGTCCGGGGCCGTCCCGGGCGGTCCCGGGCGGTCCGGGGCGGTCCCGGGCGGTCCGGGGCGGTCCCGGGCAGTCCGGGGCGGTCCCGGGCGGTCCGGGGCGGTCCCGGGCAGACCGGGGCGGTCTCGGGCGGTCGGGGGCAGTCCCGGGCGGTCCCGGGCGGTCCCGGGCGGTCCCGGGCGGTCCGGGGTGGTCCCGGGCGGTCCTGGGCGGTCCCGGTCGGTCCCGGGCGGTCCCGGGTGGTCGCGGGCGGTCCCGGGCGGACCCGGGCGGTCTGGGGTGGGCCCGGGCGGTCCCTGGCGGTCCCAGGCGGTCCCGGCGGTCTGGGGCGGTCCCGGGCGGTCCCGGGCGGTCCCGGGCGGACCCGGGCGGTCCCGGGCGTTCCCGGGCGGTCCCCGGGCGGTCCCGAGCGGTCTTGGGCGGTCCCGGGCGGTCCCGGGCGGTCCGGGGCGGTCCCGGGCGGTCCCGGGCGGTCCGGAGCGGTCCAGGGCGGTCCGGGGCGGTCCCGGGCGGTCCGTGGCGGTCCCGGGCGGTCCGGCGCGGTCCCGGGCGGATCGGGGCGGTCCCGGGTGGTCCAGGGCAGTCCCGGGCGGTCCCGGGCGGTCCCGGGCGATCCCGGGCGGTCCCGGGCGGTCCCGGGCGGTCCCGGGCGGTCCCGGGCGGTCCCGGGCGGTCCGGGGTGGTCCCGGGCGGTCCCGGGCGGTCCCAGTCGGTCCCGGGCGGTCCCAGGTGGTCGCGGGCGGTCCCGGGCGGACCCGGGCGGTCTGGGGCGGGCCCGGGCGGTCCCTGGCGGTCCCAGCCGGTCCCGGGCGGTCTGGGGCGGGCCTGGGCGGTCCCGGGCGGTCCTGGGCGGTCGGGGCGGTCCCGGGCGGTCCCGGGCGGTCCCGGGCAGTCCCAGGCGGTCCCGGGTGGTCCCGGGCGGTCCCGGGCGGTCCCAGGCGGTCCCTGGCGGTCCCGGGCGGTCCGTGGCGGTCCCGGACGGTCCCGGGCGGTCCCGGGCGGTCCCAGGCGGTCCCGGGCGGTCCCGGGTGGTCCGTGGCGGTCCCGGGCGGTCCCGGGCGGTCCCGGGCGGTCCCGGGCGGTCCCGGGTGGTCCCGGGCGGTCCCGGGCGGTCCCGGGCGATCCCGGGTAGTCCGGGGCGGTCCCGGGCGGTCCCGGGCTGTCCGGGGCGGTCCCGGGCGGTCCCGGGCGGTCCGGGGCGGTCCCAGGCAGTCCCGGGCGTTCCCGGGCAGTCCCGGGCGGTCCCGGGCGGTCCCGGGCGGTCCCGGGCGGTCCCGGGCGGTCCCGGGCAGTCCGGGGCGGTCCCAGGCGGTCCCGGGCGGTCCAGGGCAGTCCCGGGCGGTCCAGGGCGGTCCCGGGCGGTCCGGGGCGGTTCCGGGCGGTCCGGGGCGGTCCCGGGCGGTCCGGGGCGGTCCCAGGCGGTCCCAGGCGGTCCTGGGCGGTCCCGGGCGGTCCCGGGCGGTCCCGGGCGGTCCCGGGCCGTCCGTGGGGGTCCCGGGCGGTCCCGGGCGGTCCCGGGCGGTCCCGGGCGGTCCCGGGCGGTCCGGGGCCGTCTCGGGCGGTCCCGGGCGGTCCGGGGTGGTCCCGCGCGGTCTGGGGCGGTCCCGGGCAGTCGGGGGCGGTCCCGGGCGGTCCGGGGCGGTCCCGGGCGGACCGGGGCGGTCTCGGGCGGTCGGGGGCAGTTCCGGGCGGTCCCGGGCGGTCCCGGGCGATCCCGGGCGGTCCCGGGCAATCCCGGGCGGTCCCGGGCGGTCCCGGGCGGTCTCGGGCAGTCCCGGGCGTTCCCGGGCAGTCCCGGGCGGTCCGGGGCGGTCCCGGGCGGTCCCGGGCGGTCCGGGGCGGTACAGGGCGGTCCCGGGCGATCCCGGGCAGTCCCGGGCGATCCCGGGCGGTCCCGGGCGGTCCCGGGCGGTCCCGGGCGGTCTCGGGCGGTCCCGGGCAGTCCCGGGCGGTCCGGGGCGGTCCCGGGCGGTCCCGGGCGGTCCGGGGCGGTACAGGGCGGTCCGGGGCGGTCCCGGGCGGTCCGGGCGGTCCCGGGCGGTCCGGCGCGGTCCCGGGCGGATTGGGGCGGTCCCGGGTGGTCCGGGGCAGTCCCGGGCGGTCCCGGGCGGTCCCGGGCGATCCCGGGCGGTCCCGGGCGGTCCCGGGCGGTCCCGGGCGGTCCGGGGTGGTCCCGGGCGGTCCCGGGCGGTCCCGGTCGGTCCCGGGCGGTTCCGGGTGGTCGCGGGCGGTCCCAGGCGGACCCGGGCGGTCTGGGGCGGGCCCGGGCGGTCCCTGGCGGTCCCAGGCGGTCCCGGGCGGTCCTGGGCGGTCCAGGGCAGTCCCGGGCGGTCCAGGGCGGTCCCGGGCGGTCCGGGGCGGTTCCGGGCGGTCCGCGGCGGTCCCGGGCGTTCCGGGGCGGTCCCGGGTGGTCTCGGGCGGTCGCGGGCGGTCCCGGGCGGTCCCGGGCGGTCCCGGGCGGTCCCGGGCGGTCCCGTGTGGTCGGGGCCGTCCCGGGCGGTCCCGGGCGGTCCGGGGCGGTCCCGGGCGGTCCGGGGCAGTCCCGGGCAGTCCGGGGCGGTCCCGGGCGGTCCGGGGTGGTCCCGGGCGGACCGGGGCGGTCTCGGGCGGTCGGGGGCAGTCCCGGGCGGTCCCGGGCGGTCCCAGGCGGTCCCGGGCGGTCCGGGTGGTCCCGGGCGGTCCTGGGTGGTCCCGGTCGGTCCCGGGCGGTCCCGGGTGGTCGCGGGCGGTCCCGGGCGGACCCGGGCGGTCTGGGGTGGGCCCGGGCGGTCCCTGGCGGTCCCAGGCGGTCCCGGGCGGTCTGGGGCGGTCCCGGGCGGTCCCGGGCGGTCCCGGGCGGACCCGGGCGGTCCCGGGCGTTCCCGGGCGGTCCCCGGGCGGTCCCGAGCGGTCTTGGGCGGTCCCGGGCGGTCCCGGGCGGTCCGGGGCGGTCCCGGGCGGTCCCGGGCGGTCCGGAGCGGTCCAGGGCGGTCCGGGGCGGTCCCGGGCGGTCCGTGGCGGTCCCGGGCGGTCCGGCGCGGTCCCGGGCGGATCGGGGCGGTCCCGGGTGGTCCAGGGCAGTCCCGGGCGGTCCCGGGCGGTCCCGGGCGATCCCGGGCGGTCCCGGGCGGTCCCGGGCGGTCCCGGGCGGTCCCGGGCGGTCCCGGGCGGTCCCGGGCGGTCCGGGGTGGTCCCGGGCGGTCCCGGGCGGTCCCAGTCGGTCCCGGGCGGTCCCAGGTGGTCGCGGGCGGTCCCGGGCGGACCCGGGCGGTCTGGGGCGGGCCCGGGCGGTCCCTGGCGGTCCCAGCCGGTCCCGGGCAGTCTGGGGCGGGCCTGGGCGGTCCCGGGCGGTCCTGGGCGGTCCGGGGCGGTCCCGGGCGGTCCCGGGCGGTCCCGGGCGGACCTGGGCGGTCCCGGGCGGTCCCGGGCCAGTCCCAGGCGGTCCCGGGTGGTACCGGGCGGTCCCGGGTGGTCCCAGGCGGTCCCTGGCGGTCCCGGGCGGTCCGTGGCGGTCCCGGACGGTCCTGGGCGGTCCCGGGCGGTCCCAGGCGGTCCCGGGCGGTCCCGGGTGGTCCGTGGCGGTCCCGGGCAGTCCCGGGCGGTCCCGGGCGGTCCCGGGCGGTCCCGGGTGGTCCCGGGCGGTCCCGGGCGGTCCCGGGCGATCCTGGGTAGTCCGGGGCGGTCCCGGGCGGTCCCGGGCTGTCCGGGGCGGTCCCGGGCGGTCCCGGGCGGTCCGGGGCGGTCCCAGGCAGTCCCGGGCGTTCCCGGGCAGTCCCGGGCGGTCCCGGGCGGTCCCGGGCGGTCCCGGGCGGTCCCGGGCGGTCCCGGGCAGTCCGGGGCGGTCCCGGGCGGTCCCGGGCGGTCCAGGGCAGTCCCGGGCGGTCCAGGGCGGTCCCGGGCGGTCCGGGGCGGTTCCGGGCGGTCCGGGGCGGTCCCGGGCGGTCCGGGGCGGTCCCAGGCGGTCCCAGGCGGTCCTGGGCGGTCCCGGGCGGTCCCGGGCGGTCCCGGGCGGTCCCGGGCGGTCCGTGGCAGTCCCGGGCGGTCCCGGGCGGTCCCGGGCGGTCCCGGGCGGTCCCGGGCGGTCCGGGGCCGTCTCGGGCGGTCCCGGGCGGACCGGGGCGGTCTCGGGCGGTCGGGGGCAGTTCCGGGCGGTCCCGGGCGGTCCCGGGCGATCCCGGGCGGTCCCGGGCAATCCCGGGCGGTCCCGGGCGGTCCCGGGCGGTCTCGGGCAGTCCCGGGCGTTCCCGGGCAGTCCCGGGCGGTCCGGGGCGGTCCCGGGCGGTCCCGGGCGGTCCGGGGCGGTACAGGGCGGTCCCGGGCGATCCCGGGCAGTCCCGGGCGATCCCGGGCGGTCCCGGGCGGTCCCGGGCGGTCCCGGGCGGTCTCGGGCGGTCCCGGGCAGTCCCGGGCGGTCCGGGGCGGTCCCGGGCGGTCCCGGGCGGTCCGGGGCGGTACAGGGCGGTCCGGGGCGGTCCCGGGCGGTCCGGGGCGGTCCCGGGCGGTCCGGCGCGGTCCCGGGCGGATTGGGGCGGTCCCGGGTGGTCCGGGGCAGTCCCGGGCGGTCCCGGGCGGTCCCGGGCGATCCCGGGCGGTCCCGGGCGGTCCCGGGCGGTCCCGGGCGTCCGGGGTGGTCCCGGGCGGTCCCGGGCGGTCCCGGTCGGTCCCGGGTGGTTCCGGGTGGTCGCGGGCGGTCCCAGGCGGACCCGGGCGGTCTGGGGCGGGCCCGGGCGGTCCCTGGCGGTCCCAGGCGGTCCCGGGCGGTCCTGGGCGGTCCAGGGCAGTCCCGGGCGGTCCAGGGCGGTCCCGGGCGGGTCCGGGGCGGTTCCGGGCGGTCCGCGGCGGTCCCGGGCGTTCCGGGGCGGTCCCGGGTGGTCTCGGGCGGTCGCGGGCGGTCCCGGGCGGTCCCGGGCGGTCCCGGGCGGTCCCGGGCGGGTCCCGTGCGTTCCGGGGCCGTCCCGGGCGGTCCCGGGCGGTCCGGGGCGGTCCCGGGCGGTCCGGGGCGGTCCCGGGCAGTCCGGGGCGGTCCCGGGCGGTCCGGGGTGGTCCCGGGCGGACCGGGGCGGTCTCGGGCGGTCGGGGGCAGTCCCGGGCGGTCCCGGGCGGTCCCAGGCGGTCCCGGGCGGTCCGGGGTGGTCCCGGGCGGTCCTGGGTGGTCCCGGTCGGTCCCGGGCGGTCCCGGGTGGTCGCGGGCGGTCCCGGGCGGACCCGGGCGGTCTGGGGTGGGCCCGGGCGGTCCCTGGCGGTCCCAGGCGGTCCCGGGCGGTCTGGGGCGGTCCCGGGCGGTCCCGGGCGGTCCCGGGCGGACCCGGGCGGTCCCGGGCGTTCCCGGGCGGTCCCCGGGCGGTCCCGAGCGGTCTTGGGCGGTCCGGGCGGTCCCGGGCGGTCCGGGGCGGTCCCGGGCGGTCCCGGGCGGTCCGGAGCGGTCCAGGGCGGTCCGGGGCGGTCCCGGGCGGTCCGTGGCGGTCCCGGGCGGTCCGGCGCGGTCCCGGGCGGATCGGGGCGGTCCCGGGTGGTCCAGGGCAGTCCCGGGCGGTCCCGGGCGGTCCCGGGCGATCCCGGGCGGTCCCGGGCGGTCCCGGCGGTCCCGGGCGGTCCCGGGCGGTCCCGGGCGGTCCCGGGCGGTCCGGGGTGGTCCCGGGCGGTCCCGGGCGGTCCCAGTCGGTCCCGGGCGTCCCAGGTGGTCGCGGGCGGTCCCGGGCGGACCCGGGCGGTCTGGGGCGGGCCCGGGCGGTCCCTGGCGGTCCCAGCCGGTCCCGGCAGTCTGGGGCGGGCCTGGGCGGTCCCGGGCGGTCCTGGGCGGTCCGGGGCGGTCCCGGGCGGTCCCGGGCGGTCCCGGGCGGACCTGGGCGGTCCCGGGCGGTCCCGGGCAGTCCCAGGCGGTCCCGGGTGGTACCGGGCGGTCCCGGGTGGTCCCAGGCGGTCCCTGGCGGTCCCGGGCGGTCCGTGGCGGTCCCGGACGGTCCCGGGCGGTCCCGGGCGGTCCCAGGCGGTCCCGGGCGGTCCCGGGTGGTCCGTGGCGGTCCCGGGCAGTCCGGGCGGTCCCGGGCGGTCCCGGGCGGTCCCGGTGGTCCCGGGCGGTCCCGGGCGGTCCCGGGCGATCCTGGGTAGTCCGGGGCGGTCCCGGGCGGTCCCGGGCTGTCCGGGGCGGTCCCGGGCGGTCCCGGGCGGTCCGGGGCGGTCCCAGGCAGTCCCGGGCGTTCCCGGGCAGTCCCGGGCGGTCCGGGCGGTCCCGGGCGGTCCCGGGCGGTCCCGGGCGGTCCCGGGCAGTCCGGGCGGTCCCGGGCGGTCCCGGGCGGTCCAGGGCAGTCCCGGGCGGTCCAGGGCGGTCCCGGGCGGTCCGGGGCGGTTCCGGGCGGTCCGGGGCGGTCCCGGGCGGTCCGGGGCGGTCCCAGGCGGTCCCAGGCGGTCCTGGGCGGTCCCGGGCGGTCCCGGGCGGTCCCGGGCGGTCCCGGGCGGTCCGTGGCAGTCCCGGGCGGTCCCGGGCGGTCCCGGGCGGTCCCGGGCGGTCCCGGGCGGTCCGGGGCCGTCTCGGGCGGTCCCGGGCGGTCCGGGGTGGTCCCGCGCGGTCTGGGGCGGTCCCGGCAGTCGGGGGCGGTCCCGGGCGGTCCCGGGGCGGTCCCGGGCGGACCGGGGCGGTCTCGGGCGGTCGGGGGCAGTTCCGGGCGGTCCGGGCGGTCCCGGGCGATCCCGGGCGGTCCCGGGCAATCCCGGGCGGTCCCGGGCGGTCCCGGGCGGTCTCGGGCAGTCCCGGGCGTTCCCGGGCAGTCCCGGGCGGTCCGGGGCGGTCCCGGGCGGTCCCGGGCGGTCCGGGGCGGTACAGGGCGTCCGGGGCGGTCCCGGGCGGTCCGGGGCGGTCCCGGGCGGTCCGGCGCGGTCCCGGGCGGATTGGGGCGGTCCCGGGTGGTCCGGGGCAGTCCCGGGCGGTCCCGGGCGGTCCCGGGCGATCCCGGGCGGTCCCGGGCGGTCCCGGGTGGTCCCGGGCGGTCCGGGGTGGTCCCGGGCGGTCCCGGGCGGTCCCGGTCGGTCCCGGGCGGTTCCGAGTGGTCGCGGGCGGTCCCAGGCGGACCCGGGCGGTCTGGGGCGGGCCCGGGCGGTCCCTGGCGGTCCCAGGCGGTCCCGGGCAGTCCTGGGCGGTCCAGGGCAGTCCCGGGCGGTCCAGGGCGGTCCCGGGCGGTCCGGGGCGGTTCCGGGCGGTCCGCGGCGGTCCCGGCGTTCCGGGGCGGTCCCGGGTGGTCTCGGGCGGTCGCGGGCGGTCCCGGGCGGTCCCGGGCGGTCCCGGGCGGTCCCGGGCGGTCCCGGGCGGTCCCGTGCGGTCCGGGGCCGTCCCGGGCGGTCCCGGGCGGTCCGGGGAGGTCCCGGGCGGTCCGGGGCGGTCCCGGGCAGTCCGGGGCGGTCCCGGGCGGTCCGGGGCGGTCCCGGGCGGACCGGGGCGGTCTCGGGCGGTCGGGGGCAGTCCCGGGCGGTCCCGGGCGGTCCCGGGCGGTCCCGGGTGGTCCGGGGTGGTCCCGGGGCGGTCCTGGGTGGTCCCGGTCGGTCCCGGGCGGTCCCGGGTGGTCGCGGGCGGTCCCGGGCGGACCCGGGCGGTCTGGGGTGGGCCCGGGCGGTCCCTGGCGGTCCCAGGCGGTCCCGGGCGGTCTGGGGCGGTCCCGGGCGGTCCCGGGCGGTCCCGGGCGGACCCGGGCGGTCCCGGGCGTTCCCGGGCGGTCCCCGGGCGGTCCGAGCGGTCTTGGGCGGTCCCGGGCGGTCCCGGGCGGTCCGGGGCGGTCCCGGGCGGTCCCGGGCGGTCCGGAGCGGTCCAGGGCGGTCCGGGGCGGTCCCGGGCGGTCCGTGGCGGTCCCGGGCGGTCCGGCGCGGTCCCGGGCAGATCGGGGCGGTCCCGGGTTGTCCAGGGCAGTCCCGGGCGGTCCCGGGCGGTCCCGGGCGATCCCGGGCGGTCCCGGGCGGTCCCGGGCGGTCCCGGGCAGTCCCGGGCGGTCCCGGGCGGTCCCGGGCGGTCCGGGGTGGTCCCGGCGGTCCCGGGCGGTCCCAGTCGGTCCCGGGCGGTCCCAGGTGGTCGCGGGCGGTCCCGGGCGGACCCGGGCGGTCTGGGGCGGGCCCGGGCGGTCCCTGGCGGTCCCAGCCGGTCCCGGGCAGTCTGGGGCGGGCCTGGGCGGTCCCGGGCGGTCCTGGGCGGTCCGGGGCGGTCCCGGGCGGTCCCGGGCGGTCCCGGGCGGACCCGGGCGGTCCCGGGCGGTCCCGGGCAGTCCCAGGCGGTCCCGGGTGGTCCCGGGCGGTCCCGGGCGGTCCCAGGCGATCCCTGGCGGTCCCGGCGGTCCGTGGCGGTCCTGGACGGTCCCGGGCGGTCCCGGGCGGTCCCAGGCGGTCCCGGGCGGTCCCGGGTGGTCCGTGGCGGTCCCGGGCGGTCCCGGGCGGTCCCGGGCGGTCCCGGGCGGTCCCGGGTGGTCCCGGGCGGTCCCGGGCGGTCCCGGGCGATCCCGGGTAGTCCGGGGCGGTCCCGGGCGGTCCCGGGCTGTCCGGGGCGGTCCCGGGCGGTCCCGGGCGGTCCGGGGCGGTCCCAGGCAGTCCCGGGCGTTCCCGGGCAGTCCCGGGCGGTCCCGGGCGGTCCCGGGCGGTCCCGGGCGGTCCCGGGCGGTCCCGGGCAGTCCGGGGCGGTCCCGGGCGGTCCCGGGCGGTCCAGGGCAGTCCCGGGCGGTCCAGGGCGGTCCCGGGCGGTCCGGGGCGGTTCCGGGCGGTCCGGGGCGGTCCCGGGCGGTCCGGGGCGGTCCCAGGCGGTCCCAGGCGGTCCTGGGCGGTCCCGGGCGGTCCCGGGCGGTCCCGGGCGGTCCCGGGCGGTCCGTGGCGGTCCCCGGGCGGTCCCGGGCGGTCCCGGGCGGTCTCGGGCGGTCCCGGGCGGTCCGGGGCCGTCTCGGGCGGTCCCGGGCGTCCAGGGTGGTCCCGCGCGGTCTGGGGCGGTCCCGGGCAGTCGGGGGCGGTCCCGGGCGGTCCGGGGCGGTCCCGGGCGGACCGGGGCGGTCTCGGGCGGTCGGGGGCAGTTCCGGGCGGTCCCGGGCGGTCCCGGGCGATCCCGGGCGGTCCCGGGCAATCCCGGGCGGTCCCAGGCGGTCCCGGGCGGTCTCGGGCAGTCCCGGGCGTTCCCGGGCAGTCCCGGGCGGTCCGGGGCGGTCCCGGGCGGTCCCGGGCGGTCCGGGGCGGTACAGGGCGGTCCCGGGCGATCCCGGGCGGTCCCGGGCGATCCCGGGCGGTCCCGGGCGGTCCCTGGCGGTCCCGGGCGGTCTCGGGCGGTCCCGGGCAGTCCCGGGCGGTCCGGGGCGGTCCCGGGCGGTCCCGGGCGGTCTGGGGCGGTACAGGGCGGTCCGGGGCGGTCCCGGGCGGTCCGGGGCGGTCCCGGGCGGTCCGGCGCGGTCCCGGGCGGATTGGGGCGGTCCCGGGTGGTCCGGGGCAGTCCCGGGCGGTCCCGGGCGGTCCCGGGCGATCCCGGGCGGTCCCGGGCGGTCCCGGGCGGTCCCGGGCGGTCCGGGGTGGTCCCGGGCGGTCCCGGGCGGTCCCGGTCGGTCCCGGGCGGTTCCGGGTGGTCGCGGGCGGTCCCAGGCGGACCCGGGCGGTCTGGGGCGGGCCCGGGCGGTCCCTGGCGGTCCCAGGCGGTCCCGGGCGGTCTGGGGCGGGCCTGGGCGGTCCCGAACGGTCCTGGGCGGTCCGGGGCGGTCCCGGGCGGTCCCGGGCGGTCCCGGGCGGACCCGGGCGGTCCCGGGCGGTCCCGGGCGGTCCCAGGCGGTCCCGGGCGGTCCCGGGCGGTCCCGGGCGGTCCCGGGCGGTCCCGGGCAGTCCGTGGCGGTCCCGGGCGGTCCCGGGCGGTCCGTGGCGGTCCCGGGCGGTCCCGGGCGGTCCCGGGCGGTCCGGGGCGGTCCTGGGCAGTCCCGGACGGTCCCGGGTGGTCCCGGGCGGTCCCGGGCGGTCCCGGGCGATCCCGGGTGGTCCGGGGCGGTCCTGGGCGGTCCCGGGCTGTCCGGGGCGGTGCTGGGCGGTCCCGGGCGGTTCGGGGCGGTCCCAGGCAGTCCCGGGCGGTCCCGGGCAGTCTCGGGCGGTCCCGGGCGGTCCCGGGCGGTCCCGGGCGGTCCCGGGCGGTCCGGGGCGGTCCCGGGCGGTCCCGGGTGGTCCAGGGCAGTCCCGGGCGGTCCGGAGCGGTCCCGGGCGGTCCGGGGCGGTTCCGGGCGGTTCGGGGCGGTCCCGGGCGGTCCCGGGCGGTCCCAGGCAGTCCCGGGCGGTCCCGGGCAGTCCCGGGCGGTCCCGGGCGGTCCCGGGCGGTCCCGGGCAGTCCCGGGCGGTCCCGGGCAGTCCCGGGCGGTCCGGAGCGGTCCCGGGCGGTCCGGGGCGGTTCCGGGCGGTTCGGGGCGGTCCCGGGCGGTCCCGGGCGGTCCCGGGCGGTCCCAGGCAGTCCCAGGCGGTCCCGGGCAGTCCCGGGCGGTCCCGGGCGGTCCCGGGCGGTCCCGGGCAGTCCCGGGCGGTCCCGGGCAGTCCCGGGCGGTCCCGGGCGGTCCCGGGCGATCCCGGGCGGTCCCGGGCGGTCCAGGGCAGTCCCGGGCGGTCCCGGGTGGTCCAGGGCAGTCCCGGGCGGTCCGGAGCGGTCCCGGGCGGTCCGGGGCGGTTCTGGGCGGTCCGGGGCGGTCCCGGGCGGTCCCGGGCGGTCCCGGGCAGTCCCGGGTGGTCCCGGGCAATCCCGGGCGGTCCCGGGCGGTCCCGGGCGATCCCGGGCGGTCCCGGGCAATCCCGGGCGGTCCCGGGCGGTCCCGGGCGGTCTCGGGCAGTCCCGGGCGTTCCCGGGCAGTCCCGGGCGGTCCGGGGCGGTCCCGGGCGGTCCCGGGCGGTCCGGGGCGGTACAGAGCGGTCCAGGGCGGTCCGGGGCGGTCCCGGGCGGTCCCGGGCGGTCCGGGGCGGTACAGGGCGGTCCGGGGCGGTCCCGGGCGGTCCGGGGCGGTCCCGGGCGGTCCGGCGCGGTCCCGGGCGGATCGGGGCGGTCCCGGGTGGTCCAGGGCAGTCCCGGGCGGTCCCGGGCGGTCCCGGGCGATCCCGGGCGGTCCCGGCGGTCCCGGGCGGTCCCGGGCGGTCCGGGGTGGTCCCGGGCGGTCCCGGGCGGTCCCGGTCGGTCCCGGGCGGTTCCGGGTGGTCGCGGGTGGTCCCGGGCGAACCCGGGCGGTCTGGGGCAGGCCCGGGCGGTCCCTGGCGGTCCCAGGCGGTCCCGGGCGGTCTGGGGCGGGCCTGGGCGGTCCCGAACGGTCCTGGGCGGTCCGGGGCGGTCCCGGGCGGTCCCGGGCGGTCCCGGGCGGACCCGGGCGGTCCCGGGCGGTCCCGGGCGGTCCCAGGCGGTCCCGGGCGGTCCCGGGCGGTCCCGGGCGGTCCCGGGCGGTCCCGGGCGGTCCGTGGCGGTCCCGGGCGGTCCCGGGCGGTCCGTGGCGGTCCCGGGCGGTCCCGGGCGGTCCCGGGCGGTCCGGGGCGGTCCGGGCAGTCCCGGGCGGTCCCGGGTGGTCCCGGGCGGTCCCGGGCGGTCCCGGGCGATCCCGGGTGGTCCGGGGCGGTCCTGGGCGGTCCCGGGCTGCCCGGGGCGGTGCTGGGCGGTCCCTGGCGGTTCGGGGCGGTCCCAGGCAGTCCCGGGCGGTCCCGGGCAGTCTCGGGCGGTCCCGGGCGGTCCCGGGCGGTCCCGGGCGGTCCCGGGCGGTCCGGGGCGGTCCCGGGCGGTCCCGGGTGGTCCAGGGCAGTCCCAGGCGGTCCGGTGCGGTCCCGGGCGGTCCGGGGCGGTTCCGGGCGGTTTGGGGCGGTCCCGGGCGGTCCCGGGCGGTCGCGGGCGGTCCCAGGCAGTCCCGGGCGGTCCCGGGCAGTCCCGGGCGGTCCCGGGCGGTCCGGGCGGTCCCGGGCGGTCCCGGGCGGTCCCGGGCGGTCCAGGGCGGTGGCGGTCCCGGGTGGTCCAGGGCAGTCCCGGGCGGTCCGGAGCGGTCCCGGGCGGTCCGGGGCAGTTATGGGCGGTCCGGGGCGGTCCCGGGCGGTCCCGGGCGGTCCCGGGCGGTCCCGGCCGGTCCCGGGCGGTTCCGGGTGGTCCCGGGCGGTCCGTGGCGGTCCCGGGTGGTCCCGGGCGTTCCCGGGCGGTCCGGGGCGGTCCCGGGCGGTCCGGGGCGGTCTTGGGCGGTCCAGGGCGGTCCCGGGCGGTCCGGGGCGGTCCGGGGCGGTCCCGGGCGGTCCAGGCCGGTCCCGGGTGGTCCGGGGCGTTCCAGGGCGGTCCGGGGCGGTCCGGGGCGGTCCCGGGCGGTCCGGGGCAGTCCCGGGTGGTCCGGGGCGGTCCCGGGCGGTCCGGGGCGGTCCGGGGCGGTCCCGGGCAGTCCAGGCCGGTCCCGGGTGGTCCGGGGCGTTCCAGTGCGGTCCCGGGCGGTCCAGGGCGGTACCGGGCGGTCCCGGGCGGTCCCGGGCGGTCCCAGGCGGACCCGGGCGGTCCCGGGCGGTCCGGGGCGGTCCCGGGCGGTCCGGGGCGGTCCCGGGCGGTCTGGGCCGGTCCCGGGCGGTCCCGGGCGGTCCCGGGCGGTCTGGCGCGGTCTGGGGCGGTCCCGGGCGGTCCCGGGCAGTCCCGGGTGGTCCCGGGCGGTCCCGGGCGGTCCCGGGCGATCCCGGGTGGTCCGGGGCGGTCCCGGCCAGTCCCGGGCTGTCCAGGGCGGTCCCGGGCGGTCCCGGGCGGTCCGGGGCGGTCCCAGGCAGTCCCGGGCGTTCCAGGGCGGTCCCGGGCGGTCCCGGGCGGTCCCGGGCGGTCCCGGGCGGTCCCGGGCGGTCCCGGGCAGTCCGGGGCGGTCCCGGGCGGTCCCGGGCGGTCCAGGGCAGTCCCGGGCGGACCGGGGCGGTCCCGGGCGGTCCGGGGCGGTTCCGGGCGGTCCGGGGCGGTCCCGGGCGGTCCAGGGCGGTCCCGGGCGGTCTCGGGCGGTCCCGGGCGGTCCTTGGCGGTTCCGGGCGGTCCCGGGCGGTCCCGGGCGGTCCCGGGCGGTCCCGGGCGGTCCTGGGCGGTCTCGGGCGGTCCCGGGCGGTCCCGGGCGGTTTGGGGCCGTCCCGGGCGGTCCCGGCCGGTCCGGGGCGGTCCCGGGCGGTCCGGGGCGGTACCGGGCAGTCCGGGGCGGTCCCGGGCGGTCCGGGGCGGTCCCGGGCGGACCGGGGCGGTCCCGGGCGGTCGGGGGCAGTCTCGGGCGGTCCCGGGCGGTCCCGGGCGATCCACGGCGGTCCCGTGCGATCCCGGGCGGTCCCGGGCGGTCCCGGGCGGTCCCGGGCAGTCCCGGGCGTTCCCGGGCGGTCCCGGGCGGTCCCGGGCGGTCTCAGGCGGTCCCGGGCGGTCCGGGGCGGTCTCGGGCGGTCCCGGGCGGTCCGGGGCGGTCCCAGGCAGTCCCGGGCGGTCCCGGGCAGTCGCGGGCGGTCCCGGGCGGTCCCGGGCGGTCCCGGGCGGTCCGGGGCGGTCCCGGGCGGTCCCGGGCGGTCCAGGGCAGTCCCGGGCGGTCCAGGGCGGTCCCGGGCGGTCCGTGCTGGTTCCTTGCGGTCCGGGGCGGTCCTGGGCGGTCTGGGGCGGTCCCGGGCGGTCCCGGGCGGTCCCGGGCGGTCCCGGGCGGTCCCGGGCGGTCCGTGGCGGTCCCGGGCGGTCCCGGGCGGTCCCGGGCGGTCCGGGGCGGTCCCGGGCGGTCCCGGGCGGTCCCGGGCGGTCCCGGGCGGTCCCGGGCGGTCCCGGGCGATCCCGGGTGGTCCGGGGCGGTCCCGGGCTGTCCCGGGGCTGTCCGGGGCGGTGCCGGGCGGTCCAGGCCGGTCCCGGGTGGTCCGGGGCGTTCCAGTGCGGTCCCGGGCGGTCCAGGGCGGTATCGGGCGGTCCCGGGCAGTCCCGGGCGGTCCCGGGCGGACCCGGGCGGTCCCGGGCGGTCCGGGGCGGTCCCGGGCGGTCCGGGGCGGTCCCGGGCGGTCTGGGCCGGTTCCGGGCGGTCCCGGGCGGTCCCGGGCGGTCCCGGGCGGTCCCGGGCGGTCTGGGGCGGTCTGGGGCGGTCCCGGGCGGTCCCGGGCGGTCCCGGGTGGTCCCGGGCGGTCCCGGGCGGTCCCGGGCGATCCTTGGTGGTCCGGGGCGGTCCCGGCCGGTCCCGGGCTGTCCAGGGCGGTCCCGGGCGGTCCCGGGCGGTCCGGGGCGGTCCCAGGCAGTCCCGGGCATTCCCGGGCGGTCCCGGGCGGTCCCGGGTGGTCCCGGGCAGTCCCGGGCGGTCCCGGGCGGTCCCGGGCAGTCAGGGGCGGTCCCGGGCGGTCCCGGGCGGTCCAGGGCAGTCCCGGGCGGACCGGGGCGGTCCCGGGCGGTCCGGGGCGGTTCCGGGCGGTCCGGGGCGGTCCCGGGCGTTCCGGGGCAGTCCCGGGCGGTCCCGGGTGGTCCCGTGCGGTCCCGGGCGGTCCCGGGCGGTCCCGGGCGGTCCCGGGCGGTCCGTGGCGGTCCCGGGCGGTCCCGGGCGGTCCCAGGCGGTCCCGGTCGGTCCTGGGCGGTCTCGGGCGGTCCCGGGCGGTCCCGGGCGGTTTGGGGCCGTCCCGGGCGGTCCCGGGCGGTCCGGGGCGGTCCCGGGCGGTCCGGGGCGGTCCCGGGCAGTCCGGGGCGGTCCCGGGCGGTCCGGTGCGGTCCCGGGCGGACCGGGGCGGTCCCGGGCGGTCGGGCGCGGTCCCGGGCGGTCCCGGGCGGTCCCGGGCGATCCCGGGCGGTCCAGGGCGATCCCGGGCGGTCCCGGGCGGTCCCGGGCGGTCCCGGGCAGTCCCGGGCATTCCCGGGCGGTCCCGGGCGGTCCCGGGCGGTCTCAAGCGGTCCCGGGCGGTCCGGGGCGGTCCCGGGCGGTCCCGGGCGGTCCGGGGCGGTCCCAGGCAGTCCTGGGCGGTCCCGGGCAGTCGCGGGCGGTCCCGGGCGGTCCCGGGCGGTCCCGGGCGGTCCGGGGCGGTCCCGGGCGGTCCCGGGCGGTCCAGGGCAGTCCCGGGCGGTCCAGGGCGGTCCCGGGCGGTCCGTGGCGGTTCCTGGCGGTCCGGGGCGGTCCTGGGCGGTCTGGGGCGGTCCCGGGCGGTCCCGGGCGGTCCAGGGCGGTCCCGGGCGGTCCCGGGCGGTCCGTGGCGGTCCCGGGCGGTCCCGGGCGGTCCCGGGCGGTCCGGGGCGGTCCCGGGCGGTCCCGGGCGGTCCCGGGCGGTCCCGGGCGGTCCCGGGCGGTCCCGGGTGATCCCGGGTGGTCCGGGGCGGTCCCGGGCGGTCCTGGGCTGTCCGGGGCGGTGCCGGGCGGTCCCGGGCGGTCCGGGGCGGTCCCAGGCAGTCCCGGGCGGTCCCGGGCAGTCCCGGGCGGTCCCGGGCGGTCCCGGGCGGTCCCGGGCGGTCCCGGGCGTTCCAGGGCGGTCCCGGGCGGTCCCGGGTGGTCCAGGGCAGTCCCGGGCGGTCCGGAGCGGTCCCGGGCGGTCCGGGGCGGTTCTGGGCGGTCCGGGGCGGTCCCGGGCGGTCCCGGGCGGTCCCGGGCGGTCCCGTGCGGTCCCGGGCGGTCCCGGGCGGTCCGTGGCGGTCCCGGGCGGTCCCGGGCGGTCCCGGGCGGTCCGGGGCGGTCCCGGGCCGTCCGGGGCGGTCCCGGGCGGTCCGGGGCGGTCCCGGGCGGTACGGGGCAGTCCGGGGCGGTCCCGGGCGGTCTCGGGCGGTCCCGGGCGGTCCTGGGCGGTCTCGGGCGGTCCCGGGCGGTCCCGGACGGTCTGGGGCCGTCCCGGGCGGTCCCGGGCAGTCCGGGGCGGTCCCGGGCGGTCCGGGGCGGTCCCGGGCAGTCCGGGGCGGTCCCGGTCGGTCCGGGGCGGTCCCGGGCGGACCGGGGCGGTCCCGGGCAGTCGGGGGCAGTCCCGGGCGGTCCCGGGCGGTCCCAGGCGATCCCGGGCGGTCCCGGGCGATCCCGGGCGGTCCCGGGCGGTCCCGGGCTGTCCTGGGCGTTCCCGGGCGGTCCCGGGCGGTCCCGGGCGGTCTCAGGCGGTCCCGGGCGGTCCGGGGCGGTCCCGGGCGGTCCCAGGCGGTCCGGGGCGGTCCCAGGCAGTCCCGGGCGGTCCCGGGCAGTCCCGGGCGGTCCCGGGCGGTCCCGGGCGGTCCCGGGCGGTCCGGGGCGGTCCCGGGCGGTCCCGCACGGTCCAGGGCAGTCCCGGGCGGTCCAGGGCGGTCCCGGGCGGTCCGTGGCGGTTCCTGGCGGTCCGGGGCGGTCCCGGGCGGTCTAGGGCGGTCCCGGGCGGTCCCGGGCGGTCCCGGGCGGTCCCGGGTGGTCCCGGGCGGTCCGTGGCGGTCCCGGGCGGTCCCTGGCGGTCCCGGGCGGTCCAGGACGGTCCCGGGCGGTCCCGGGCGGTCCCGGGCGGTCCCGCGCGGTCCCGGGCGGTCCCGGGCGATCCCGGGTGGTCCGGGGCAGTCCCGGGCGGTCCCGGGCTGTCCGGGGCGGTGCCGGGCGGTCCCGGGCGGTCCGGGGCGGTCCCAGGCAGTCCCGGGCGGTCCCGGGCAGTCCCGGGCGGTCCCGGGCGGTCCCGGGCGGTCCCGGGCGGTCCCGGGCGGTCCGGGGCAGTCCCGGGCGGTCCCGGGCGGTCCAGAGCAGTCCCGGGCGGTCCGGAGCGGTCCCGGGCGGTCCGGGGCGGTTCTGGGCGGTCCGGGGCAGTCCCGGGAGGTCCCGGGCGGTCCCGGGCGGTCCCGGGCGGTCCCGGGCGGACCCGGGCGGTCCCGTGCGGTCCCGGGCGGTCCGTGGCCGTCCCGGGCGGTCCCGGGCGTGCCCGGGCGGTCCGGGGTGGTCCCGGGCGGTCCGGGGCAGTCCCGGGCGGTCCGGGGCGGTCCCGGGCGGTCCGGGGCGGTCCGGGGCGGTCCCGGGCGGTCCAGGCCAGTCCTGGGTGGTCCGGGGCGTTCCAGGGGGTCCGGGGCGGTCCGGGGCGGTCCCGGGCGGTCCCGGGCGGACCCGGGCGGTCCCGGGCGTTCCCGGGCTGTCCCGGGCGGTCCCGGGCGGTCTTGGGCGGTCCCGGGCGGTCCCGGGCGGTCCGGGGCGGTCCCGGGCGGTCCCGGGCGGTCCGGGGCGGTCCAGGGCGGTCCGGGGCGGTCCCGGGCGGTCCAGGGCGGTCCCGGGCGGTCCGGCGCGGTCCGGGCGGATCGGGGCGGTCCCGGGTGGTCCGGGGCAGTCCCGGGCGGTCCCGGGCGGTCCCGGGCGATCCCGGGCGGTCCCGGGCGGTCCCGGGCGGTCCCGGGCGGTCCCGGGCGGTCCCGGGCGGTCCGGGGTGGTCCCGGGCGGTCCTGGGCGGTCCCAGTCGGTCCCGGGCGGTCCCAGGTGGTCGCGGGCGGTCCCGGGCGGACCCGGGCGGTCTGGGGCGGGCCCGGGCGGTCCCTGGCGGTCCCAGCCGGTCCCGGGCGGTCTGGGGCGGGCCTGGGCGGTCCCGGGCGGTCCTGGGCAGTCCGGGGCGGTCCTGGGCGGTCCCGGGCGGTCCCGGGCGGACCCGGGCGGTTTCGGGCGGTCCCGGGCAGTCCCAGGCGGTCCCGGGCGGTCCCGGGCGGTCCCGGGCGGTCCCGGGCAGTCCCGGGCGGTCCCGGGCGGTCCGTGGCAGTCCTGGGCGGTCCCGGGCGGTCCCGGGCGGTCCCGGGCGGTCCAAGGCGGTCCAGGGCGGTCCCTGGCGGTCCCGGGCAGTTCCGGGCGGTCCCGGGCGGTCCCGGGCGGTCCCGGGTGGTCCCGGGCGGTCCTGGGCGGTCCCGGGCGATCCCGGGTAGTCCGGGGCGGTCCCGGGTGGTCCCGGGCTGTCCGGGGCGGTCCCGGGCGGTCCCGGGCGGTCCGGGGCGGTCCCAGGCAGTCCCGGGCGTTCCCGGGCAGTCCCGGGCGGTCCCAGGCGGTCACGGGCGGTCCCGGGCGGTTCCGGGCGGTCCCGGGCAGTCCGGGGCGGTCCCGGGCGGTCCTGGGCGGTCCAGGGCAGTCCCGGGCGGTCCAGGGCGGTCCCGGGCAGTCCGGGGCGGTTCCGGGCGGTCCGGGGCGGTCCCGGGCGGTCCGGGGCGGTCCCGGGTGGTCTCGGGCGGTCGCGGGCGGTCCCGGGCGGTCCCGGGCGGTCCCGGGCGGTCCCGGGCGGTCCCGGGCGGTCCCGGGCGGTCCCGTGCGGTCCGGGGCCGTCCCGGGCGGTCCCGGGCGGTCCGGGGCGGTCCCGGGCAGTCCGGGGCGGTCCCGGGCAGTCCGGGGCGGTCCCGGGCGGTCCGGGGCGGTCCCGGGCGGACCGGGGCGGTCTCGGGCGGTCGGGGGCAGTCCCGGGCGGTCCCGGGCGGTTCCGGGCGGTCCCGGGCGGTCGGGGTGGTCCCGGGCGGTCCTGGGCGGTCCCGGTCGGTCCCGGGCGGTCCCGGGTGGTCGCGGGCGGTCCCGGGCAGACCCGGGCGGTCTGGGGTGGGCCCGGGCGGTCCCTGGCGGTCCCAGGCGGTCCCGGGCGGTCTGGGGCGGTCCCGGGCGGTCCCGGGCGGTCCCGGGCGGACCCGGGCGGTCCCGGGCGTTCCCGGGCGGTCCCCGGGCGGTCCCGAGCGGTCTTGGGCGGTCCCGGGCGGTCCCGGGCGGTCCGGGGCGGTCCCGGGCGGTCCCGCGCGGTCCGGAGCGGTCCAGGGCGGTCCGGGGCGGTCCCGGGCGGTCCGTGGCGGTCCCGGGCGGTCCGGCGCGGTCCCGGGCGGATCGGGGCGGTCCCGGGTGGTCCAGGGCAGTCCCGGGCGGTCCCGGGCGGTCCCGGGCGATCCCGGGCGGTCCCGGGCGGTCCCGGGCGGTCCCGGGCGGTCCCGGGCGGTCCCGGGCGGTCCCGGGCGGTCCCGGGCGGTCCGGGGTGGTCCCGGGCGGTCCCGGGCGGTCCCAGTCGGTCCCGGGCGGTCCCAAGTGGTCGCGGGCGGTCCCGGGCGGACCCGGGCGGTCTGGGGCGGGCCCGGGCGGTCCCTGGCGGTCCCAGCCGGTCCCGGGCGGTCTGGGGCGGGCCTGGGCGGTCCCGGGCGGTCCTGGGCGGTCCGGGGCGGTCCCGGGCGGTCCCGGGCGGTCCCGGGCAGACCCGGGCGGTCCCGGGCGGTCCCGGGCAGTCCCAGGCGGTCCCGGGTGGTCCCGGGCGGTCCCGGGCGGTCCCAGGCGGTCCCTGGCGGTCCCGGGCGGTCCGTGGCGGTCCCGGACGGTTCCGGGCGGTCCCGGGCGGTCCCAGGCGGTCCCGGGCGGTCCCGGGCGGTCGGTGGCGGTCCCGGGCGGTCCCGGGCGGTCCCGGGCGGTCCCGGGCGGTCCCGGGTGGTCCCGGGCGGTCCCGGGCGGTCCCGGGCGATCCCGGGTAGTCCGGGGCGGTCCCGGGCGGTCCCGGGCTGTCCGGGGCGGTCCCGGGCGGACCCGGGCGGTCCGGGGCGGTCTCAGGCAGTCCCGGGCGTTCCCGGGCAGTCCCGGGCGGTCCCGGGCGGTCCCGGGCGGTCCCGGGCGGTCCCGGGCGGTCCCGGGCAGTCCGGGGCGGTCCCGGGCGGTCCCGGGCGGTCCAGGGCAGTCCCGGGCGGTCCAGGACGGTCCCGGGCGGTCCGGGGCGGTTCCGGGCGGTCCGGGGCGGTCCCGGGCGGTCCGGGGCGGTCCCAGGCGGTCCCAGGCGGTCCCGGGCGGTCCCGGGCGGTCCCGGGCGGTCCCGGGCGGTCCCGGGCGGTCCGTGGCGGTCTCGGGCGGTCCCGGGCGGTCCCGGGCGGTCCCGGGCGGTCTCGGGCGGTCCCGGGCGGTCCGGGGCCGTCTCGGGCGGTCCCGGGCGGTCCGGGGTGGTCCCGCGCGGTTTGGGGCGGTCCCGGGCAGTCGGGGGCGGTCCCGGGCGGTCCGGGGCGGTCCCGGGCGGACCGGGGCGGTCCCGGGCAGTCCGGGGCGGTCCCGGGCAGTCCGGGGCGGTCCCGGGCGGTCCGGGGCGGTCCCGGGCGGACCGGGGCGGTCTCGGGCGGTCGGGGGCAGTCCCGGGCGGTCCCGGGCGGTTCCGGGCGGTCCCGGGCGGTCGGGGTGGTCCCGGGCGGTCCTGGGCGGTCCCGGTCGGTCCCGGGCGGTCCCGGGTGGTCGCGGGCGGTCCCGGGCGGACCCGGGCGGTCTGGGGTGGGCCCGGGCGGTCCCTGGCGGTCCCAGGCGGTCCCGGGCGGTCTGGGGCGGTCCCGGGCGGTCCCGGGCGGTCCCGGGCGGACCCGGGCGGTCCCGGGCGTTCCCGGGCGGTCCCCGGGCGGTCCCGAGCGGTCTTGGGCGGTCCCGGGCGGTCCCGGGCGGTCCGGGGCGGTCCCGGGCGGTCCCGCGCGGTCCGGAGCGGTCCAGGGCGGTCCGGGGCGGTCCCGGGCGGTCCGTGGCGGTCCCGGGCGGTCCGGCGCGGTCCCGGGCGGATCGGGGCGGTCCCGGGTGGTCCAGGGCAGTCCCGGGCGGTCCCGGGCGGTCCCGGGCGATCCCGGGCGGTCCCGGGCGGTCCCGGGCGGTCCCGGGCGGTCCCGGGCGGTCCTGGGCGGTCCCGGGCGGTCCCGGGCGGTCCGGGGTGGTCCCGGGCGGTCCCGGGCGGTCCCAGTCGGTCCCGGGCGGTCCCAAGTGGTCGCGGGCGGTCCCGGGCGGACCCGGGCGGTCTGGGGCGGGCCCGGGCGGTCCCTGGCGGTCCCAGCCGGTCCCGGGCGGTCTGGGGCGGGCCTGGGCGGTCCCGGGCGGTCCTGGGCGGTCCGGGGCGGTCCCGGGCGGTCCCGGGCGGTCCCGGGCGGACCCGGGCGGTCCCGGGCGGTCCCGGGCAGTCCCAGGCGGTCCCGGGTGGTCCCGGGCGGTCCCGGGCGGTCCCAGGCGGTCCCTGGCGGTCCCGGGCGGTCCGTGGCGGTCCCGGACGGTTCCGGGCGGTCCCGGGCGGTCCCAGGCGGTCCCGGGCGGTCCCGGGCGGTCCGTGGCGGTCCCGGGCGGTCCCGGGCGGTCCCGGGCGGTCCCGGGCGGTCCCGGGTGGTCCCGGGCGGTCCCGGGCGGTCCCGGGCGATCCCGGGTAGTCCGGGGCGGTCCCGGGCGGTCCCGGGCTGTCCGGGGCGGTCCCGGGCGGACCCGGGCGGTCCGGGGCGGTCCCAGGCAGTCCCGGGCGTTCCCGGGCAGTCCCGGGCGCTCCCGGGCGGTCCCGGGCGGTCCCGGGCGGTCCCGGGCGGTCCCGAGCAGTCCGGGGCGGTCCCGGGCGGTCCCGGGCGGTCCAGGGCAGTCCCGGGCGGTCCAGGACGGTCCCGGGCGGTCCGGGGCGGTTCCGGGCGGTCCGGGGCGGTCCCGGGCGGTCCGGGGCGGTCCCAGGCGGTCCCAGGCGGTCCCGGGCGGTCCCGGGCGGTCCCGGGCGGTCCCGGGCGGTCCGTGGCGGTCTCGGGCGGTCCCGGGCGGTCCCGGGCGGTCCCGGGCGGTCCCGGGCGGTCCCGGGCGGTCCGGGGCCGTCTCGGGCGGTCCCGGGCGGTCCGGGGTGGTCCCGCGCGGTTTGGGGCGGTCCCGGGCAGTCGGGGGCGGTCCCGGGCGGTCCGGGGCGGTCCCGGGCGGACCGGGGCGGTCTCGGGCGGTCGGGGGCAGTTCCGGGCGGTCCCGGGCGGTCCCGGGCGATCCCGGGCGGTCCCGGGCAATCCCGGGCGGTCCCGGGCGGTCCCGGGCGGTCTCGGGCAGTCCCGGGCGTTCCCGGGCAGTCCCGGGCGGTCCAGGGCGGTCCCGGGCGGTCCCGGGCGGTCCGGGGCGGTACAGGGCGGTCCCGGGCGATCCCGGGCGGTCCCGGGCGATCCCGGGCGGTCCCGGGCGGTCCCGGGCGGTCCCGGGCGGTCTCGGGCGGTCCCGGGCAGTCCCGGGCGGTCCGGGGCGGTCCCGGGCGGTCCCGGGCGGTCCGGGGCGGTACAGGGCGGTCCGGGGCGGTCCCGGGCGGTCTGGGGCGGTCCCGGGCGGTCCGGCGCGGTCCCGGGCGGATCGGGGCGGTCCCGGGTGGTCCGGGGCAGTCCCGGGCGGTCCCGGGCGGTCCCGGGCGATCCCGGGCGGTCCCGGGCGGTCCCGGGCGGTCCCGGGCGGTCCGGGGTGGTCCCGGGCGGTCCCGGGCGGTCCCGGTCGGTCCCGGGCGGTTCCGAGTGGTCGCGGGCGGTCCCGGGCGGACCCGGGTGGTCTGGGGCGGGCCCGGGCGGTCCCTGGCGGTCCCAGGCGGTCCCGGGCGGTCTGGGGCGGGCCTGGGCGGTCCCGAACGGTCCTGGGCGGTCCGGGGCGGTCCCGGGCGGTCCCGGGCGGTCCCGGGCGGACCCGGGCGGTCCCGGGCGGTCCCGGGCGGTCCCAGGCGGTCCCGGGCGGTCCCGGGCGGTCCCGGGCGGTCCCGGGCGGTCCGTGGCGGTCCCGGGCGGTCCCGGGCGGTCCGTGGCGGTCCCGGGCGGTCCCGGGCAGTCCCGGGCGGTCCGGGGCGGTCCCGGGCAGTCCCGGGCGGTCCCGGGTGGTCCCGGGCGGTCCCGGGCGGTCCCGGGCGATCCCGGGTGGTCCGGGGCGGTCCTGGGCGGTCCCGGGCTGTCCGGGGCGGTGCTGGGCGGTCCCGGGCGGTTCGGGGCGGTCCCAGGCAGTCCCGGGCGGTCCCGGGCAGTCTCGGTCGGTCCCGGGCGGTCCCGGGCGGTCCGGGGCGGTCCCGGGCGGTCCCGGGTGGTCCAGGGCAGTCCCGGGCGGTCCGGAGCGGTCCCGGGCGGTCCGGGGCGGTTCCGGGCGGTTTGGGGCGGTCCCGGGCGGTCCCGGGCGGTCCCGGGCGGTCCCAGGCAGTCCCGGGCGGTCCCGGTCAGTCCCGGGCGGTCCCGGGCGGTCCCGGGCGATCCCGGGCGGTCCCGGGCGGTCCAGGGCGGTCCCGGGCGGTCCCGGGTGGTCCAGGGCAGTCCCGGGCGGTCCGGAGCGGTCCCGGGCGGTCCGGGGCGGTTCTGGGCGGTCCGGGGCGGTCCCGGGCGGTCCCGGGCGGTCCCGGGCGGTCCCGGGCGGTCCCGGGCGGTCCCGGGCGGTTCCGGGTGGTCCCGGGCGGTCCGTGGCGGTCCCGGGTGGTCCCGGGCGGTCCGGGACGGTCCCGGGCGGTTCGGGGCGGTCTTGGGCGGTCCGGGGCGGTCCCGGGCGGTCCGGGGCGGTCCGTGGCGGTTCCCGGGCGGTCCAGGCCGGTCCCGGGTGGTCCGGGGCGTTCCAGGGCGGTCCGGGGCGGTCCGGGGCGGTCCCGGGCGGTCCGGGGCAGTCCCGGGCGGTCCGGGGCGGTCCCGGGCGGTCCGGGGCGGTCCGGGGCGGTCCCGGGCGGTCCAGGCCGGTCCCGGGTGGTCCGGGGCGTTCCAGTGCGGTCCCGGGCGGTCCAGGGCGGTACCGGGCGGTCCCGGGCGGTCCCGGGCGGTCCCAGGCGGACCCGGGCGGTCCCGGGCGGTCCGGGGCGGTCCCGGGCGGTCCGGGGCGGTCCCGGGCGGTCTGGGCCGGTCCCGGGCGGTCCCGGGCGGTCCCGGGCGGTCCCGGGCGGTCCCGGGCGGTCTGGGGCGGTCTGGGGCGGTCCCGGGCGGTCCCGGGCAGTCCCGGGTGGTCCCGGGCAATCCCGGGCGGTCCCGGGCGGTCCCGGGCGATCCCGGGCGGTCCCGGGCAATCCCGGGCGGTCCCGGGCGGTCCCGGGCGGTCTCGGGCAGTCCCGGGCGTTTCCGGGCAGTCCCGGGCGGTCCGGGGCGGTCCCGGGCGGTCCCGGGCGGTCCGGGGCGGTACAGGGCGGTCCCGGGCGATCCCGGGCGGTCCCGGGCGATCCCGGGCGGTCCCGGGCGGTCCCGGCCGGTCCCGGGCGGTCTCGGGCGGTCCCGGGCAGTCCCGGGCGGTCCGGGGCGGTCCCGGGCGGTCCCGGGCGGTCCGGGGCGGTACAGGGCGGTCCGGGGCGGTCCCGGGCGGTCCGGGGCGGTCCCGGGCGGTCCGGCGCGGTCCCGGGCGGATCGGGGCGGTCCCGGGTGGTCCGGGGCAGTCCCGGGCGGTCCCGGGCGGTCCCGGGCGATCCCGGGCGGTCCCGGGCGGTCCCGGGCGGTCCCGGGCGGTCCGGGGTGGTCCCGGGCGGTCCCGGGCAGTCCCGGTCGGTCCCGGGCGGTTCCGGGTGGTCGCGGGCGGTCCCGGGCGGACCCGGGCGGTCTGGGGCGGGCCCGGGCGGTCCCTGGCGGTCCCAGGCGGTCCCGGGCGGTCTGGGGCGGGCCTGGGCGGTCCCGAACGGTCCTGGGCGATCCGGGGCGGTCCCGGGCGGTCCCGGGCGGTCCCAGGCAGTCCCGGGCGGTCCCGGGCAGTCCCGGGCGGTCCCGGGCGGTCCCGGGCGATCCCGGGCGGTCCCGGGCGGTCCAGGGCGGTCCCGGGCGGTCCCGGGTGGTCCAGGGCAGTCCCGGGCGGTCCGGAGCGGTCCCGGGCGGTCCGGGGCGGTTCTGGGCGGTCCGGGGCGGTCCCGGGCGGTCCCGGGCGGTCCCGGGCGGTCCCGGGCGGTCCCGGGCGGTCCCGGGCGGTTCCGGGTGGTCCCGGGCGGTCCGTGGCGGTCCCGGGTGGTCCCGGGCGGTCCCGGGCGGTCCGGGATGGTCCCGGGCGGTTCGGGGCGGTCTTGGGCGGTCCGGGGCGGTCCCGGGCGGTCCGGGGCGGTCCGTGGCGGTCCCGGGCGGTCCAGGCCGGTCCCGGGTGGTCTGGGGCGTTCCAGGGCGGTCCGGGGCGGTCCGGGGCGGTCCCGGGCGGTCCGGGGCAGTCCCGGGCGGTCCGGGGCGGTCCCGGGCGGTCCGGGGCGGTCCGGGGCGGTCCCGGGCGGTCCAGGCCGGTCCCGGGTGGTCCGGGGCGTTCCAGTGCGGTCCCGGGCGGTCCAGGGCGGTACCGGGCGGTCCCGGGCGGTCCCGGGCGGTCCCAGGCGGACCCGGGCGGTCCCGGGCGGTCCGGGGCGGTCCCGGGCGGTCCGGGGCGGTCCCGGGCGGTCTGGGCCGGTCCCGGGCGGTCCCGGGCGGTCCCGGGCGGTCCCGGGCGGTCCCGGGCGGTCTGGGGCGGTCTGGGTCCCGGGCGGTCCCGGGCAGTCCCGGGTGGTCCCGGGCAATCCCGGGCGGTCCCGGGCAGTCCCGGGCGATCCCGGGCGGTCCCGGGCAATCCCGGGCGGTCCCGGGCGGTCCCGGGCGGTCTCGGGCAGTCCCGAGCGTTCCCGGGCAGTCCCGGGCGGTCCGGGGCGGTCCCGGGCGGTCCCGGGCGGTCCGGGGCGGTACAGGGCGGTCCCGGGCGATCCCGGGCGGTCCCGGGCGATCCCGGGCGGTCCCGGGCGGTCCCGGGCGGTCCCGGGCGGTCTCGGGCGGTCCCGGGCAGTCCCGGGCGGTCCGGGGCGGTCCCGGGCGGTCCCGGGCGGTCCGGGGCGGTACAGGGCGGTCCGGGGCGGTCCCGGGCGGTCCGGGGCGGTCCCGGGCGGTCCGGCGCGGTCCCGGGCGGATCGGGGCGGTCCCGGGTGGTCCGGGGCAGTCCCGGGCGGTCCCGGGCGGTCCCGGGCGATCCCGGGCGGTCCCGGGCGGTCCCGGGCGGTCCCGGGCGGTCCGGGGTGGTCCCGGGCGGTCCCGGGCGGTCCCGGTCGGTCCCGGGCGGTTCCGGGTGGTCGCGGGCGGTCCCGGGCGGACCCGGGCGGTCTGGGGCGGGCCCGGGCGGTCCCTGGCGGTCCCAGGCGGTCCCGGGCGGTCTGGGGCGGGCCTGGGCGGTCCCAAACGGTCCTGGGCGGTCCGGGGCGGTCCCGGGCGTCCCGGGCGGTCCCGGGCGGACCCGGGCGGTCCCGGGCGGTCCCGGGCGGTCCCAGGGCGGTCCCGGGCGGTCCCGGGCGGTCCCGGGCGGTCCCGGGCGGTCCCGGGCGGTCCGTGGCGGTCCCGGGCGGTCCCGGGTGGTCCGTGGCGGTCCCGGGCGGTCCCGGGCGGTCCCGGGCGGTCCGGGGCGGTCCCGGGCAGTCCCGGGCGGTCCCGGGTGGTCCCCGGGCGGTCCCGGGCGGTCCCGGGCGATCCCGGGTGGTCCGGGGCGGTCCTGGGCGGTCCCGGGCTGTCCGGGGCGGTGCTGGGCGGTCCCGGGCGGTTCGGGGCGGTCCCAGGCAGTCCCGGGCGGTCCCGGGCAGTCTCGGGCGGTCCCGGGCGGTCCCGGGCGGTCCCGGGCGGTCCCGGGCGGTCCGGGGCGGTACAGGGCGGTCCGGGGCGGTCCCGGGCGGTCCGGGGCGGTCCCGGCGGTCCGGCGCGGTCCCGGGCGGATCGGGGCGGTCCCGGGTGGTCCGGGGCAGTCCCGGGCGGTCCCGGGCGGTCCCGGGCGATCCCGGGCGGTCCCGGGCGGTCCCGGGCGGTCCCGGGCGGTCCGGGGTGGTCCCGGGCGGTCCCGGGTGGTCCCGGTCGGTCCCGGGCGGTTCCGGGTGGTCGCGGGCGGTCCCGGGCGGACCCGGGCGGTCTGGGGCGGGCCGGGCGGTCCCTGGCGGTCCCAGGCGGTCCCGGGCGGTCTGGGGCGGGCCTGGGCGGTCCCGAACGGTCCTGGGCGGTCCGGGGCGGTCCCGGGCGGTCCCGGGCGGTCCCGGGCGGACCCGGGCGGTCCCGGGCGGTCCCGGGCGGTCCCAGGCGGTCCCGGGCGGTCCCGGGCGGTCCCGGGCGGTCCCGGGCGGTCCCGGGCGGTCCGTGGCGGTCCCGGGCGGTCCCGGGCGGTCCGTGGCGGTCCCGGGCGGTCCCGGGCGGTCCCGGGCGGTCCGGGGCGGCCCCGGGCAGTCCCGGGCGGTCCGGGTGGTCCCGGGCGGTCCCGGGCGGTCCCGGGCGATCCCGGGTGGTCCGGGGCGGTCCTGGGCGGTCCCGGGCTGTCCGGGGCGGGTGCTGGGCGGTCCCGGGCGGTTCGGGGCGGTCCCAGGCAGTCCCGGGCGGTCCCGGGCAGTCTCGGGCGGTCCCGGGCGGTCCCGGGCGGTCCCGGGCGGTCCCGGGCGGTCCGGGGCGGTCCCGGGCGGTCCCGGGTGGTCCAGGGCAGTCCCGGGCGGTCCGGAGCGGTCCCGGGCGGTCCGGGGCGGTTCTGGGCGGTCGGGGCGGTCCCGGGCGGTCCTGGGCGGTCCCGGGCGGTCCCAGGCAGTCCCGGGCGGTCCCGGGCAGTCCCGGGCGGTCCCGGGCGGTCCCAGGCGATCCCGGGCGGTCCCGGGCGGTCCAGGGCGGTCCCGGGCGGTCCCGGGTGGTCCAGGGCAGTCCCGGGCGGTCCGGAGCGGTCCCGGGCGGTCCGGGGCGGTTCTGGGCGGTCCGGGGCGGTCCCGGGCGGTCCCGGGCGGTCCCGGGCGGTCCCGGGCGGTCCCGGGCGGTCCCGGGCGGTTCCGGGTGGTCCCGGGCGGTCCGTGGCGGTCCCCGGGTGGTCCCGGGCGGTCCCGGGCGGTCCGGGGCGGTCCCGGGCGGTCCGGGGCGGTCTTGGCGGTCCGGGGCGGTCCCGGGCGGTCTGGGGCGGTCCGGGGCGGTCCCGGGCGGTCAGGCCGGTCCCGGGTGGGTCCGGGGCGTTCCAGGGCGGTCCGGGGCGGTCCGGGGCGGTCCCGGGCGGTCCGGGGCAGTCCCGGGCGGTCCGGGGCGGTCCCGGGCGGTCCGGGGCGGTCCGGGGCGGTCCCGGGCGGTCCAGGCCGGTCCCGGGTGGTCCGGGGCGTTCCAGTGCGGTCCCGGGCGGTCCAGGGCGGTACCGGGCGGTCCCGGGCGGTCCCGGGCGGTCCCAGGCGGACCCGGGCAGTCCCGGGCGGTCCGGGGTGGTCCCGGGCGGGGCCGGGGCGGTCCCGGGCGGTCTGGGCCGGTCCCGGACGGTCCCGGGCAGTCCGGGTGGTCCCGGGCGGTCCCGGGCGGTCCCGGGCGATCCCGGGTGGTCCGGGGCGGTTCCGGCCGGTCCCGGGCTGTCCAGGGCGGTCCCGGGCGGTCCCGGGCGGTCCGGGGCGGTCCCAGGCAGTCCCGGGCGTTCCAGGGCGGTCCCGGGCGGTCCCGGGCGGTTCCCGGGCGGTCCCGGGCGGTCCCGGGCGGTCCCGGGCAGTCCGGGGCGGTCCCGGGCGGTCCCGGGCGGTCCAGGGCAGTCCCGGGCGGACCGGGGCGGTCCCGGGCGGTCCGGGGCGGTTCCGGGCGGTCCGGGGCGGTCCCGGGCGGTCCGGGGCAGTCCCGGGCGGTCCCGGGTGGTCCCGGCCGGTCCCGGGCGGTCCCGTGCGGTCCCGGGCGGTCCCGGGCGGTCCGTGGCGGGTTCCGGGCGGTCCCGGGGCGGTCCCGGGCGGTCCCGGGCGGTCCCGGGCGGTCCTGGGCGGTCTTGGGCGGTCCCGGGCGGTCCCGGGCGGTTTGGGGCCATCCCGGGCGGTCCCGGGCGGTCCGGGCGGTCCCGGGCGGTCCGGGGCGGTCCCGGGCGATCCCGGGTGGTCCGGGGCGGTCCTGGGCGGTCCCGGGCTGTCCGGGGCGGTGCTGGGCGGTCCCGGGCGGTTCGGGGCGGTCCCAGGCAGTCCCGGGCGGTCCTGGGCAGTCTCGGGCGGTCCCGGGCGGTCCGGGCGGTCCGGGCGGTCCGGGCGGTCCGGGGCGGTCCCGGGCGGTCCCGGGTGGTCCAGGGCAGTCCCGGGCGGTCCGGAGCGGTCCCGGGCGGTCCGGGGCGGTTCTGGGCGGTTCGGGGCGGTCCCGGGCGGTCCTGGGCGGTCCCGGGCGGTCCCAGGCAGTCCGGGCGGTCCCGGGCAGTCCCGGGCGGTCCCGGGCGGTCCCAGGCGATCCGGGCGGGTCCCGGGCGGTCCAGGGCGGTCCCGGGCGGTCCCGGGTGGTCCAGGGCAGTCCCGGGCGGTCCGGAGCGGTCCCGGGCGGTCCCGGGGCGGTTCTGGGCGGTCCGGGGCGGTCCCGGGCGGTCCCGGGCGGTCCCGGGCGGTCCCGGGCGGTCCCGGGCGGTCCCGGGCGGTTCCGGGTGGTCCCGGGCGGTCCGTGGCGGTCCCGGGTGGTCCCGGGCGGTCCGGGCGGTCCGGGGCGGTCCCGGGCGGTCCGGGGCGGTCTTGGGCGGTCCGGGGCGGTCCCGGGCGGTCTGGGGCGGTCCGGGGCGGTCCCGGGCGGTCCAGGCCGGTCCCGGGTGGTCCGGGGCGTTCCAGGGCGGTCCGGGGCGGTCCGGGGCGGTCCCGGGCGTCCGGGGCAGTCCGGGCGGTCCGGGGCGGTCCCGGGCGGTCCGGGGCGGTCCGGGGCGGTCCCGGGCGGTCCAGGCCGGTCCCGGGTGGTCCGGGGCGTTCCAGTGCGGTCCCGGGCGGTCCAGGGCGGTACCGGGCGGTCCCGGGCGGTCCCGGGCGGTCCCAGGCGGACCCGGGCGGTCCCGGGCGGTCCGGGGCGGTCCCGGGCGGGCCGGGGCGGTCCCGGGCGGTCTGGGCCGGTCCCGGACGGTCCCGGGCAGTCCCGGGTGGTCCCGGGCGGTCCCGGGCGGTCCCGGGCGATCCCGGGTGGTCCGGGGCGGTTCCGGCCGGTCCCGGGCTGTCCCAGGGCGGTCCCGGGCGGTCCCGGGCGGTCCGGGGCGGTCCCAGGCAGTCCCGGGCGTTCCAGGGCGGTCCCGGGCGGTCCCGGGCGGTCCCGGGCGGTCCCGGGCGGTCCCGGGCGGTCCCGGGCAGTCCGGGGCGGTCCCGGGCGGTCCCGGGCGGTCCAGGGCAGTCCCGGGCGGACCGGGGCGGTCCCGGGCGGTCCGGGGCGGTTCCGGGCGGTCCGGGGCGGTCCCGGGCGGTCCGGGGCAGTCCCGGGCGGTCCCGGGTGGTCCCGGGCGGTCCCCGGGCGGTCCCGTGCGGTCCCGGGCGGTCCCGGGCAGTCCGTGGCGGTTCCGGGCGGTCCCCGGGCGGTCCCGGGCGGTCCCGGGCGGTCCCGGGCGGTCCTGGGCGGTCTCGGGCGGTCCCGGGCGGTCCCGGGCGGGTTGGGGCCATCCCGGGCGGTCCCGGGCGGTCCGGGGCGGTCCCGGGCGGTCCGGGGCGGTCCCGGGCAGTCCGGGGCGGTCCTGGGCGGTCCGGGGCGGTCCCGGGCGGACCGGGGCGGTCCCGGGCGGTCGGGGGCAGTCTCGGGCGGTCCCGGGCGGTCCCGGGCGATCCCGGGCGGTCCCGTGCGATCCCGGGCGGTCCCGGGCGGTCCCGGGCGGTCCCGGGCAGTCCCGGGCGTTTCCGGGCGGTCCGCGGCGGTCCCGGGCGGTCCCGGGCGGTCCGGGGCGGTCCCAGGCAGTCCCGGGCGGTCCCGGGCAGTCGCGGGCGGTCCCGGGCGGTCCCGGGCGGTCCCGGGCGGTCCGGGGCGGTCCCGGGCGGTCCCGGGCGGTCCAGGGCAGTCCCGGGCGGTCCAGGGCGGTCCTGGGCGGTCCGTGGCGGTTCCTTGCGGTCCGGGGCGGTCCTGGGCGGTCTGGGGCGGTCCCGGGCGGTCCCGGGTGGTCCCGGGCGGTCCCGGGCGGTCCCGGGCGGTCCGTGGCGGTCCCGGGCGGTCCCGGGCGGTCCCGGGCGGTCCCGGGCGGTCCCGGGCGGTCCCGGGCGATCCCGGGTGGTCTGGGGCGGTCCCGGGCCTGTCCCGGGCTGTCCGGGGCGGTGCCGGGCGGTCCAGGCCGGTCCCGGGTGGTCCGGGCGTTCCAGTGCGGTCCCGGGCGGTCCAGGGCGGTATCGGGCGGTCCCGGGCAGTCCCGGGCGGTCCCCGGGCGGACCCGGGCGGTCCCGGGCGGTCCGGGGCGGTCCCGGGCGGTCCGGGGCGGTCCCGGGCTGCCCCGGGCTGTCCGGGGCGGTGCCGGGCGGTCCAGGCCGGTCCGGGTGGTCCGGGGCGTTCCAGTGCGGTCCCGGGCGGTCCAGGGCGGTATCGGGCGGTCCCGGGCAGTTCCGGGCGGTCCGGGCGGACCCGGGCGGTCCCGGGCGGTCCGGGGCGGTCCCGGGCGGTCCGGGGCGGTCCCGGGCGGTCTGGGCCGGTTCTGGGCGGTCCCGGACGGTCCCGGGCGGTCCCGGGCGGTCCCGGGCGGTCTGGGGCGGTCTGGGGCGGTCCCGGGCGGTCCCGGGCGGTCCCGGGTGGTCCCGGGCGGTCCCGGGCGGTCCCGGGCGATCCCGGGTGGTCCGGGGCGGTCCCGGCCGGTCCCGGGCTGTCAGGGCGGTCCCGGGCGGTCCCGGGCGGTCCGGGCGGTCCCAGGCAGTCCCGGGCATTCCCGGGCGGTCCCGGGCGGTCCCGGGTGGTCCCGGGCAGTCCCGGGCGGTCCTGGGCGGTCCCGGGCAGTCAGGGGCGGTCCCGGGCGGTCCCGGGCGGTCCAGGGCAGTCCCGGGCGGACCGGGGCGGTCCCGGGCGGTCCGGGGCGGTTCCGGGCGGTTCGGGGCGGTCCCGGGCGGTCCGGGGCAGTCCCGGGCGGTCCCGGGTGGTCCCGGGCGGTCCCGGGCGGTCCCGGGCGGTCCCGGGCGGTCCCGGGCGGTCCGTGGCGGTCCCGGGCGGTCCCGGGCGGTCCCAGGCGGTCCCGGGCGGTCCTGGGCGGTCTCGGGCGGTCCCGGGCGGTCCCGGGCGGTTTGGGGCCGTCCCGGGCGGTCCCGGGCGGTCCGGGGCGGTCCCGGGCGGTCCGGGGCGGTCCGGGCAGTCCGGGGCGGTCCCGGGCGGTCTGGGGCGGTCCCGGGCGGACCGGGGCGGTCCCGGGCGGTCGGGGGCGGTCCCGGGCGGTCCCGGGCGGTCCCGGGCGATCCTGGGCGGTCCCGGGCGATCCCGGGCGGTCCCGGGCGGTCCCGGGCGGTCCCGGGCAGTCCCGGGCGTTCCCGGGCGGTCCCGGGCGGTCCCGGGTGGTCTCAAGCGGTCCCGGGCGGTCCGGGGCGGTCCCGGGCGGTCCTGGGCGGTCCGGGGCGGTCCCAGGCAGTCCTGGGCGGTCCCGGGCAGTCGCGGGCGACTGCCCGGGCGGTCCCGGGCGGTCCCGGGCGGTCCGGGGCGGTCCCGGGCGGTCCCGGGCGGTCCAGGGCAGTCCCGGGCGGTCCAGGGCGGTCCCGGGCGGTCCGTGGCGGTTCCTGGCGGTCCGGGGCGGTCCTGGGCTGTCTGGGGCGGTCCCGGGCGGTCCCGGGCGGTCCCGGGCGGTCCCGGGCGGTCCCGGGCGGTCCGTGGCGGTCCCGGGCGGTCCCGGGCGGTCCCGGGCGGTCCGGGGCGGTCCCGGGCGGTCCCGGGCGGTCCCGGGCGGTCCCGGGCGGTCCCGGGCGGTCCCGCGCGATCCCGGGTGGTCCGGGGCGGTCCCGGGCGGTCCCGGGCTGTCCGGGGCGGTGCCGGGCGGTCCCGGGCGGTCCGGGGCGGTCCCAGGCAGTCCCGGGCGGTCCCGGGCAGTCCCGGGCGGTCCCGGGCGGTCCCGGGCGGTCCCGGGCGGTCCCGGGAGTTCCGGGGCGGTCCCGGGCGGTCCCGGGTGGTCCAGGGCAGTCCCGGGCGGTCCGGAGCGGTCCCGGGCGGTCCGGGGCGGTTCTGGGCGGTCCGGGGCGGTCCCGGGCGGTCCCGGGCGGTCCCGGGCGGTCCCGTGCGGTCCCGGGCGGTCCCGGGCGGTCCGTGGCGGTCCCGGGCGGTCCCGGGCGGTCCCGGGCGGTCCGGGGCGGTCCCGGGCGGTCCGGGGCGGTCCCGGGCGGTCCGGGGCGGTCCCGGGCGGTACGGGGCGGTCCGGGGCGGTCCCGGGCGGTCTCGGGCGGTCCCGGGCGGTCATGGGCGGTCTCGGGCGGTCCCGGGCGGTCCCGTGCGGTCCGGGGCTGTCCCGGGCGGTCCCGGGCAGTCCGGGGCGGTCCCGGGCGATCCGGGGCGGTCCCGGGCAGTCCGGGGCGGTCCCGGGCGGTCCGGGCGGTCCCGGGCGGACCGGGGCGGTCCCGGGCAGTCGGGGGCAGTCCCGGGCGGTCCCGTGCGGTCCCAGGCGATCCCGGGCGGTCCCGGGCGATCCCGGGCGGTCCCGGGCAGTCCCGGGCGGTCCCTGGGCGTTCCCGGGCGGTCCCGGGCGGTCCCGGGCGGTCTCAGGCGGTCCCGGGCGGTCCGGGGCGGTCCCGGGCGGTCCCAGGCGGTCCGAGGCGGTCCCAGGCAGTCCCGGGCGGTCCCGGGCAGTCCCGGGCGGTCCCGGGCGGTCCCGGGCGGTCCCGGGCGGTCCGGGGCGGTCCCGGGCGGTCCCGGGCGGTCCAGGGCAGTCCCGGGCGGTCCGTGGCGGTTCCTGGCGGTCCGGGGCGGTCCCATGCGGTCTGGGGCGGTCCCGGGCGGTCCCGGGCGGTCCCGGGCGGTCCCGGGCGGTCCCGGGCGGTCCCGGGCGGTCCGTGGCGGTCCCGGGCGGTCCCGGGCGGTCCCGGGCGGTCCAGGACGGTCCCCGGGCGGTCCCGGGCGGTCCCGGGCGGGCCCGCGCGGTCCCGGGCGGTCCCGGGCGATCCCGGGTGGTCCGGGGCAATCCCGGGCGGTCCCGGGCTGTCCGGGGCGGTGCCGGGCGGTCCCGGGCGGTCCGGGGCGGTCCCAGGCAGTCCCGGGCGGTCCCGGGCAGTCCCGGGCGGTCCCGGGCGGTCCCGGGCGGTCCCGGGCGGTCCCGGGCGGTCCGGGGCAGTCCGGGGCGGTCCCGGGTGGTCCAGAGCAGTCCCGGGCGGTCCGGAGCGGTCCCGGGCGGTCCGGGGCTGTTCTGGGCGGTCCGGGGCGGTCCCGGAGGTCCCGGGCGGTCCCGGGCGGTCCCGGGCGGTCCCGGGCGGTCCCGGGCGGTCCCGGGCGGTCCCGGGCGGTCCCGGGCGGTCCCGGGCGTGCCCGGGCGGTCCGGGGCGGTCCCGGGCGGTCCGGGGCAGTCCCGGGCGGTCCGGGGCGGTCCCGGGCGGTCCGGGGCGGTCCGGGGCGGTCCCGGGCGGTCCAGGCCGGTCCTGGGTGGTCCGGGGCGTTCCAGGGCGGTCCGGGGCGGTCCGGGGCGGTCCCGGGCGGTCCGGGGCAGTCCCGGGCGCTCCGGAGCGGTCCCGGGCGGTCCGGGGTGGTCCGGGGGCGGTCCCGGGCGGTCCAGGCCGGTCCGGGTGGTCCGGGGCGTTCCAGGGCGGTCCCGGGCGGTCCAGGGCGGTACCGGGCGGTCCCGGGCGGTCCCGGGCGGTCCCGGGCGGACCTGGGCGGTCCCGGGCGGTCCGGTGCGGTCCTGGGCATTCTGGGCCGGTCCCGGGCGGTCCCGGGCGGTCCCGGGCGGTCCCGGGCGGTCACGGGCGGTCTGGGGTGGTCCCGGGCGGTCCCGGGCGGTCCGTGGCGGTTCCTGGCGGTCCGGGGCGGTCCTGGGCGGTCTGGGGCGGTCCCGGGCGGTCCCGGGCGGTCCCGGGTGGTCCCGGGCGGTCCCGGGCGGTCCGTGGCGGTCCCGGGCGGTCCCGGGCGGTCCCGGGCGGTCCGGGGCGGTCCCGGGCGGTCCCGGGCGGTCCCGGGCGGTCCCGGGCGGTCCCGGGCGGTCCCGGGCGGTCCCGGGCGATCCCGGGTGGTCCGGGGCGGTCCGTGGCGGTCCCGGGCGGTCCCGGGCGGTCCCGGGCGGTCCGGGGCGGTCCCGGGCGGTCCCGGGCGGTCCCGGGCGGTCCCGGGCGGTCCCGGGCGGTCCCGCGCGATCCCGGTGGTCCGGGGCGGTCCCGGGCGGTCCCGGGCTGTCCGGGGCGGTGCCGGGCGGTCCCGGGCGGTCCGGGGCGGTCCCAGGCAGTCCCGGGCGGTCCCGGGCAGTCCCGGGCGGTCCCGGGCGGTCCCGGGCGGTCCCGGGCGGTCCCGGGAGTTCCGGGGCGGTCCCGGGCGGTCCCGGGTGGTCCAGGGCAGTCCCGGGCGGTCCGGAGCGGTCCCGGGCGGTCCGGGGCGGTTCTGGGCGGTCCGGGGCGGTCCCGGGCGGTCCCGGGCGGTCCCGGGCGGTCCCGTGCGGTCCCGGGCGGTCCCGGGCGGTCCGTGGCGGTCCCGGGCGGTCCCGGGCGGTCCCGGGCGGTCCGGGGCGGTCCCGGGCGGTCCGGGGCGGTCCCGGGCGGTCCGGGGCGGTCCCGGGCGGTACGGGGCGGTCCGGGGCGGTCCCGGGCGGTCTCGGGCGGTCCCGGGCGGTCATGGGCGGTCTCGGGCGGTCCCGGGCGGTCCCGTGCGGTCCGGGGCTGTCCCGGGCGGTCCCGGGCAGTCCGGGGCGGTCCCGGGCGATCCGGGGCGGTCCCGGGCAGTCCGGGGCGGTCCCGGGCGGTCCGGGGCGGTCCCGGGCGGACCGGGGCGGTCCCGGGCAGTCGGGGGCAGTCCCGGGCGGTCCCGTGCGGTCCCAGGCGATCCCGGGCGGTCCCGGGCGATCCCGGGCGGTCCCGGGCAGTCCCGGGCGGTCCTGGGCGTTCCCGGGCGGTCCCGGGCGGTCCCGGGCGGTCTCAGGCGGTCCCGGGCGGTCCGGGGCGGTCCCGGGCGGTCCCAGGCGGTCCGAGGCGGTCCCAGGCAGTCCCGGGCGGTCCCGGGCAGTCCCGGGCGGTCCCGGGCGGTCCCGGGCGGTCCCGGGCGGTCCGGGGCGGTCCCGGGCGGTCCCGGGCGGTCCAGGGCAGTCCCGGGCGGTCCGTGGCGGTTCCTGGCGGTCCGGGGCGGTCCCATGCGGTCTGGGGCGGTCCCGGGCGGTCCCGGGCGGTCCCGGGCGGTCCCGGGCGGTCCCGGGCGGTCCCGGGCGGTCCGTGGCGGTCCCGGGCGGTCCCGGGCGGTCCCGGGCGGTCCAGGACGGTCCCCGGGCGGTCCCGGGCGGTCCCGGGCGGGCCCGCGCGGTCCCGGGCGGTCCCGGGCGATCCCGGGTGGTCCGGGGCAATCCCGGGCGGTCCCGGGCTGTCCGGGGCGGTGCCGGGCGGTCCCGGGCGGTCCGGGGCGGTCCCAGGCAGTCCCGGGCGGTCCCGGGCAGTCCCGGGCGGTCCCGGGCGGTCCCGGGCGGTCCCGGGCGGTCCCGGGCGGTCCGGGGCAGTCCGGGGCGGTCCCGGGTGGTCCAGAGCAGTCCCGGGCGGTCCGGAGCGGTCCCGGGCGGTCCGGGGCTGTTCTGGGCGGTCCGGGGCGGTCCCGGGAGGTCCCGGGCGGTCCCGGGCGGTCCCGGGCGGTCCCGGGCGGTCCCGGGCGGTCCCGGGCGGTCCCGGGCGGTCCCGGGCGGTCCCGGGCGTGCCCGGGCGGTCCGGGGCGGTCCCGGGCGGTCCGGGGCAGTCCCGGGCGGTCCGGGGCGGTCCCGGGCGGTCCGGGGCGGTCCGGGGCGGTCCCGGGCGGTCCAGGCCGGTCCTGGGTGGTCCGGGGCGTTCCAGGGCGGTCCGCGGTCCGGGGCGGTCCGGGGCGGTCCCGGGCGGTCCGGGGCAGTCCCGGGCGCTCCGGAGCGGTCCCGGGCGGTCTGGGTGGTCCGGGGCGGTCCCGGGCGGTCCAGGCCGGTCCCGGGTGGTCCGGGGCGTTCCAGGGCGGTCCCGGGCGGTCCAGGGCGGTACCGGGCGGTCCCGGGCGGTCCCGGGCGGTCCCGGGCGGACCTGGGCGGTCCCGGGCGGTCCGGTGCGGTCCTGGGCATTCTGGGCCGGTCCCGGGCGGTCCCGGGCGGTCCCGGGCGGTCCCGGGCGGTCACGGGCGGTCTGGGGTGGTCCCGGGCGGTCCCGGGCGGTCCGTGGCGGTTCCTGGCGGTCCGGGGCGGTCCTGGGCGGTCTGGGGCGGTCCCGGGCGGTCCCGGGCGGTCCCGGGTGGTCCCGGGCGGTCCCGGGCGGTCCGTGGCGGTCCCGGGCGGTCCCGGGCGGTCCCGGGCGGTCCGGGGCGGTCCCGGGCGGTCCCGGGCGGTCCCGGGCGGTCCCGGGCGGTCCCGGGCGGTCCCGGGCGGTCCCGGGCGATCCCGGGTGGTCCGGGGCGGTCCCGGGCGGTCCCGGGCTGTCCGGGGCGGTGCCGGGCGGTCCCGGGCGGTCCGGGGCGGTCCCAGGCAGTCCCGGGCGGTCCCGGGCAGTCCCGGGCGGTCCCGGGCGGTCCCGGGCGGTCCCGGGCGGTCCCGGGCGTTCCGGGGCGGTCCCGGGCGGTCCCGGGTGGTCCAGGGCAGTCCCGGGCGTCCGGAGCGGTCCCGGGCGGTCCGGGGCGGTTCTGGGCGGTCCGGGGCGGTCCCGGGCGGTCCCGGGCGGTCTCGGGCGGTCCCGTGCGGGTCCCGGGCGGTCCCGGGCGGTCCGGGCGGTCCCGGGCGGTCCCGGGCGGTCCCGGGCGGTCCGGGCGGTCCCGGGCGGTCCGGGGCGGTCCCGGGCGGTCCGGGGCGGTCCCGGGCGGTACGGGGCGGTCCGGGGCGGTCCCGGGCGGTCTCGGGCGGTTCCGGGCGGTCCTGGGCGGTCTCGGGCGGTCCCGGGCGGTCCCGGGCGGTCCGGGGCCGTCCCGGGCGGTCCCGGGCAGTCCGGGCGGTCCCGGGCGGTCCGGGGCGGTCTCGGGCAGTCCGGGGCGGTCCCGGGCGGTCCGGGGCGGTCCCGGGCGGACCGGGGCGGTCCTGGGCAGTCGGGGGCAGTCCCGGGCGGTCCCGGGCGGTCCAGGCGATCCCGGGCGGTCCCGGGCGATCCCGGGAGGCCCCGGGCGGTCCCGGGCGGTCCCGGGCGTTCCCGGGCGGTCCCGGGCGGTCCCGGGCGGTCTCAGGCGGTCCCGGGCGGTCCGGGGCGGTCCCGGCCGGTCCCAGGCGGTCCGGGGCGGTCCCAGGCAGTCCCGGGCGGTCCCGGGCAGTCCCGGGCGGTCCCGGGCGGTCCCGGACGGTCCCGGGCGGTCCGGGGCGGTCCCGGGCGGTCCCGGGCGGTCCAGGGCAGTCCCGGGCGGTCCAGGGCGGTCCCGGGCGGTCCGTGGCGGTTCCTGGCGGTCCGGGGCGGTCCCGGGCGGTCTGGGGCGGTCCCGGGCGGTCCCGGGCGGTCCCGGGCGGTCCCGGGCGGTCCCGGGCGGTCCGTGGCGGTCCCGGGCGGTCCAGGACGGTCCCGGGCGGTCCCGGGCGGTCCCGGGCGGTCCCGCGCGGTCCCGGGCGGTCCCGGGCGATCCCGGGTGGTCCGGGGCAGTCCCGGGCGGTCCCGGGCTGTCCGGGGCGGTGCCGGGCGGTCCCGGGCGGTCCGGGGCGGTCCCAGGCAGTCCCGGGCGGTCCCGGGCAGTCCCGGGCGGTCCCGGGCGGTCCCGGGCGGTCCCGGGCGGTCCGGGCGGTCCGGGCAGTCCCGGGCGGTTCCGGGTGGTCCAGAGCAGTCCCGGGCGGTCCGGAGCGGTCCCAGGCGGTCCGGGGCGGTTCTGGGCGGTCCGGGGCGGTCCCGGGAGGTCCCGGGCGGTCCCGGGCGGTCCCGGGCGGTCCCGGGCGGTCCCGGGCGGTCCCGGGCGGTCCGTGGCGGTCCCGGGCGATCCCGGGCGTGCCCGGGCGGTCCGGGGCGGTCCCGGGCGGTCCGGGGCAGTCCCGGGCGGTCCGGGGCGGTCCCCAGCGGTCCGGGGCGGTCCGGGGCGGTCCGGGGTGGTCCGGGGCGGTCCCGGGCGGTCCATGCCGGTCCCGGGTGGTCCGGGGCGTTCCAGGGCGGTCCCGGGCGGTCCAGGGCGGTACCGGGCGGTCCCGGGCGGTCCGGGGCAGTCCCGGGCGGTCCGGGGCGGTCCCCAGCGGTCCGGGGCGGTCCGGGGCGGTCCCGGGCGGTCCAGGCCGGTCCTGGGTGGTCCGGGGCGTTCCAGGGCGGTCCGGGGCGGTCCGGGGCGGTCCCGGGCGGTCCGGGGCAGTCCCGGGCGCTCCGGGGCGGTCCCGGGCGGTCCGGGGTGGTCCGGGGCGGTCCCGGGCGGTCCAGGCCGGTCCCGGGTGGTCCGGGGCGTTCCAGGGCGGTCCCGGGCGGTCCAGGGCGGTACCGGGCGGTCCCGGCGGTCCCGGGCGGTCCCGGCGGACCTGGGCGGTCCCGGGCGGTCCGGGGCGGTCCTGGGCATTCTGGGCCGGTCCCGGGCGGTCCCGGGCGGTCCCGGGCGGTCCCGGGCGGTCCCGGGCGGTCCAGGGCAGTACCGGGCGGTCCGGGGCGGTCCCGGGCGGTCCGGAGCGGTTCCGGGCGGTCCGGGGCGGTCCCGGGCGGTCCGGGGCGGTCCGGGCGGTCCCGGGCGGTCCCGGGCGGTCCCGGGCGGTCCCGGGTGGTCCCGGGCGGTCCGTGGCAGTCCCGGGCGGTCCCGCGCGGTCCCGGGCGGTCCCGGGCGGTCCCGGGCGGTCCGGGGCCGTCCCGGGCGGTCCCGGGCGGTCCGGGGCGGTCCCGGGCGGTCCGGGGCGGTCCGGGGCAGTCCGGGGCGGTCCCGGGCGGTCCGGGGCGGTCCCGGGCTGACCGGGGCGGTCCCGGGCGGTCGTGGGCAGTCCCGGGTGGTCCCGGGCGGTCCCGGGCGATCCCGGGCGGTCCCGGGCGATGCCGGGCAGTCCCGGGCGGTCCCGGGCGGTCCGGGCAGTCCCGGGCGTTCCCGGGCGGTCACGGGGCGGTCCCGGGCGGTCTCGGGCGGTCCCGGGCGGTCCCGGGCGGTCCAGGGCGGTCCCGGGCAGTCCCGGCCGGTCCGGGCGGTCCAGGGCGGTCCGGGGCGTTCCCGGGCGGTCCGGGGCGGTCCCGGGCGGTCCGGCGCGGTCCCGGGCGGATCGGGGTGGTCCGGGTGGTCCGGGGCAGTCCCGGGTGGTCCCAGGCGGTCCCGGGCGATCCCGGGCGGTCCCAGGCGGTCCCGGGCGGTCCCGGGCGGTCCCGGGCGGTCCGGGGTGGTCCCGGGCGGTCCCGGGCGGTCCCGGTCGGTCCCGGGCGGTCCCGGGTGGTCGCGGGCGGTCCCGGGCGGACACGGGCGGTCTGGGGCGGGCCCGGGCGGTCCCTGGCGGTCCCAGGCGGTCCCGGGCGGTCTGGGGCGGGCCTGGGCGGTCCCGGGCGGTCCTGGGCGGTCCGGGGCGGTCCCGGGTGGTCCCGGGCGGTCCCGGGCGGACCCGGGCGGTCCCAGGCGGTCCCGGGCGGTCCCGGGCGGTCCAGGCGGTCCCGGGCGGTCCCGGGCAGTCCGTGGCGGTCCCGGGCGGTCCCGGGCGGTCTTGGGCGGTCCCGGGCGGTCCCGGGCGGTCCCGGGCGGTCCGTGGCGGTCCCGGGCGGTCCCGGGCGGTCCCGGGCGGTCCCGGGCGGTCCCGGGCAGTCCCGGGCGTTCCCGGGCGGTCCCGGGCGGTCCGGGGCGGTCCCGGGCGGTCCCGGGCTGTCCGCGGCGGTTTCGAGCGGTCCCGGGCGGTCCGGGGCAGTCCCAGGCAGTCCTGGGCGGTCTCGGGCGGTCCGGGCGGTCCCCAGCGGTCCGGGGCGGTCCGGGGCGGTCCCGGGCGGTCCAGGCCGGTCCTGGGTGGTCCGGGCGTTCCAGGGCGGTCCGGGGCGGTCCGGGCGGTCCCGGGCGGTCCGGGGCAGTCCCGGGGCGCTCCGGGGCGGTCCCGGGCGGTCCGGGGTGGTCCGGGGCGGTCCCGGGCGGTCCAGGCCGGTCCCGGGTGGTCCGGGGCGTTCCAGGGCGGTCCCGGGCGGTCCAGGGCGGTACCGGGCGGTCCCGGGCGGTCCCGGGCGGTCCCGGCGGACCTGGGCGGTCCCGGGCGGTCCGGGGCGGTCCTGGGCATTCTGGGCCGGTCCCGGGCGGTCCCGGGCGGGTCCCGGGCGGTCCCGGGCGGTCCCGGGCGTCCAGGGCAGTACCGGGCGGTCCGGGGCGGTCCCGGGCGGTCCGGAGCGGTTCCGGGCGGTCCGGGGCGGTCCCGGGCGGTCCGGGGCGGTCCCGGGCGGTCCCGGGCGGTCCCGGGCGGTCCCGGGCAGTCCCGGGTGGTCCCGGGCGGTCCGTGGCAGTCCCGGGCGGTCCCGCGCGGTCCCGGGCGGTCCCGGGCGGTCCCGGGCGGTCCGGGGCCGTCCCGGGCGGTCCCGGGCGGTCCGGGGCGGTCCCGGGCGGTCCGGGGCGGTCCGGGGCAGTCCGGGCGGTCCCGGGCGGTCCGGGGCGGTCCCGGGCTGACCGGGGCGGTCCCGGGCGGTCGTGGGCAGTCCCGGGCGGTCCCGGGCGGTCCCGGGCGATCCCGGTTGGTCCCGGGCGATCCCGGGCGGTCCGGGCGGTCCCGGGCGGTCCCGGGCAGTCCCGGGCGTTCCCGGGCGGTCACGGGCGGTCCGGGCGGTCTCGGGCGGTCCCGGGCGGTCCCGGGCGGTCCAGGGCGGTCCCGGGCAGTCCCGGCCGGTCCGGGGCGGTCCAGGGCGGTCCGGGGCGTTCCCGGGCGGTCCGGGGCGGTCCCGGGCGGTCCGGCGCGGTCCCGGGCGGATCGGGGTGGTCCCGGGTGGTCCGGGGCAGTCCCGGGTGGTCCCGGGCGGTCCCGGGCGATCCCGGGCGGTCCCAGGCGGTCCCGGGCGGTCCCGGGCGGTCCCGGGCGGTCCCGGGCGGTCCGGGGTGGTCCCGGGCGGTCCCCGGGCGGTCCCGGTCGGTCCCGGGCGGTCCCGGGTGGTCGCGGGCGGTCCCGGGCGGACCCGGGCGGTCTGGGGCGGGCCGGGCGGTCCCTGGCGGTCCCAGGCGGTCCCGGGCGGTCTGGGGCGGGCCTGGGCGGTCCCGGGCGGTCCTGGGCGGTCCGGGGCGGTCCGGGTGGTCCCGGGCGGTCCCGGGCGGACCCGGGCGGTCCCAGGCGGTCCCGGGCGGTCCCGGGCGGTCCAGGGCGGTCCCGGGCGGTCCGGGCGGTCCCGGGCAGTCCGTGGCGGTCCCGGGCGGTCCCGGGCGGTCTTGGGCGGTCCCGGGCGGTCCCGGGCGGTCCCGGGCGGTCCGTGGCGGTCCCGGGCGGTCCCGGGCGGTCCCGGGCGGTCCCGGGCGGTCCCGGGCAGTCCCAGGCAGTCCCGGGCGTTCCCGGGCGGTCCCGGGCGGTCCGGGGCGGTCCCGGGCGGTCCCGGGCTGTCCGCGGCGGTTTCGAGCGGTCCCGGCGGTCCGGGGCAGTCCAGGCAGTCCTGGGCGGTCCCGGGCAGTCCCGGGCGGTCCCGGGCGGTCCCGGGCGGTCCCGGGCGGTCCCGGGCGGTCCCGGGCGGTCCCGGGCGGTCCAGGGCGGTCCCAGGCGATCCCGGGCGGTCCCGGGCGATCCCGGGAGGTCCCGGGCGGTCCCGGGCGGTCCCGGGCGTTCCCGGGCGGTCCCGGGCGGTCCCGGGCGGGTCTCAGGCGGTCCCGGGCGGTCCGGGGCGGTCCCGGCCGGTCCCAGGCGGTCCGGGGCGGTCCCAGGCAGTCCCGGGCGGTCCCGGGCAGTCCCGGGCGGTCCCGGGCGGTCCCGGACGGTCCCGGGCGGTCCGGGGCGGTCCCGGGCGGTGCCGGGCGGTCCAGGGCAGTCCCGGGCGGTCCAGGGCGGTCCCGGGCGGTCCGTGGCGGTTCCTGGCGGTCCGGGGCGGTCCCGGGCGGTCTGGGGCGGGGTCCCGGGCGGTCCCGGGCGGTCCCGGGCGGTCCCGGGCGGTCCCGGGCGGTCCGTGGCGGTCCGGGCGGTCCAGGACGGTCCGGGCGGTCCCGGGCGGTCCCGGGCGGTCCCGCGCGGTCCCGGGCGGTCCCGGGCGATCCCGGGTGGTCCGGGGCAGTCCCGGGCGGTCCCGGCTGTCCGGGGCGGTGCCGGGCGGTCCCGGGCGGTCCGGGGCGGTCCCAGGCAGTCCAGGGCGGTCCCGGGCAGTCCCGGGCGGTCCCGGGCGGTCCCGGGCGGTCCCGGGCGGTCCGGGCGGTCCGGGCAGTCCCGGGCGGTTCCGGGTGGTCCAGAGCAGTCCCGGGCGGTCCGGAGCGGTCCCAGGCGGTCCGGGGCGGTTCTGGGCGGTCCGGGGCGGTCCCGGGAGGTCCCGGGCGGTCCCGGGCGGTCCCGGGCGGTCCCGGGCGGTCCCGGGCGGTCCCGGGCGGTCCGTGGCGGTCCCGGGCGGTCCCGGGTGTGCCCGGGCGGTCCGGGGCGTCCCGGGCGGTCCGGGGCAGTCCCGGGCGGTCCGGGGCGGTCCCCAGCGGTCCGGGGCGGTCCGGGGCGGTCCGGGGTGGTCCGGGGCGGTCCCGGGCGGTCCATGCCGGTCCCGGGTGGTCCGGGGCGTTCCAGGGCGGTCCCGGGCGGTCCAGGGCGGTACCGGGCGGTCCCGGGCGGTCCGGGGCAGTCCCGGGCGGTCCGGGCGGTCCCCAGCGGTCCGGGGCGGTCGGGGCGGTCCCGGGCGGTCCAGGCCGTCCTGGGTGGTCCGGGGCGTTCCAGGGCGGTCCGGGGCGGTCCGGGGCGGTCCCGGGCGGTCCGGGGCAGTCCCGGGCGCTCCGGGGCGGTCCCGGGCGGTCCGGGGTGGTCCGGGGCGGTCCCGGGCGGTCCAGGCCGGTCCCGGGTGGTCCGGGGCGTTCCAGGGCGGTCCCGGGCGGTCCAGGGCGGTACCGGGCGGTCCCGGGCGGTCCCGGGCGGTCCCGGCGGACCTGGGCGGTCCCGGCGGTCCGGGGCGGTCCTGGGCATTCTGGGCCGGTCCCGGGCGGTCCCGGGCGGTCCCGGGCGGTCCCGGGCGGTCCCGGGCGGTCCAGGGCAGTACCGGGCGGTCCGGGGCGGTCCCGGGCGGTCCGGAGCGGTTCCGGGCGGTCCGGGGCGGTCCCGGGCGGTCCGGGGCGGTCCCGGGCGGTCCCGGGGCGGTCCCGGGCGGTCCCGGGCGGTCCCGGGTGGTCCCGGGCGGTCCGTGGCAGTCCCGGGCGGTCCCGCGCGGTCCCGGGCGGTCCCGGGCGGTCCCGGGCGGTCCGGGGCCGTCCCGGGCGGTCCCGGGCGGTCCGGGCGGTCCCGGGCGGTCCGGGGCGGTCCGGGGCAGTCCGGGGCGGTCCCGGGCGGTCCGGGGCGGTCCCGGGCTGACCGGGGCGGTCCCGGGCGGTCGTGGGCAGTCCGGGTGGTCCCGGGCGGTCCCGGGCGATCCCGGGCGGTCCCGGGCGATGCCGGGCAGTCCCGGGCGGTCCCGGGCGGTCCCGGGCAGTCCCGGGCGTTCCCGGGCGGTCACGGGCGGTCCCGGGCGGTCTCGGGCGGTCCCGGGCGGTCCCGGGCGGTCCAGGGCGGTCCCGGGCAGTCCCGGCCGGTCCGGGGCGGTCCAGGGCGGTCCGGGGCGTTCCAGGGCGGTCCGGGGCGGTCCCGGGCGGTCCGGCGCGGTCCCGGGCGGATCGGGGTGGTCCCGGGTGGTCCGGGGCAGTCCCGGGTGGTCCCAGGCGGTCCCGGGCGATCCCGGGCGGTCCCAGGCGGTCCCGGGCGGTCCCGGGCGGTCCCGGGCGGTCGGGGTGGTCCCGGGCGGTCCCGGGCGGTCCCGGTCGGTCCCGGGCGGTCCCGGGTGGTCGCGGGCGGTCCCGGGCGGACACGGGCGGTCTGGGGCGGGCCCGGGCGGTCCCTGGCGGTCCCAGGCGGTCCCGGGCGGTCTGGGGCGGGCCTGGGCGGTCCCGGGCGGTCCTGGGCGGTCCGGGGCGGTCCCGGGTGGTCCCGGGCGGTCCCGGGCGGACCCGGGCGGTCCCAGGCGGTCCCGGGCGGTCCCCGGGCGGTCCCGGGCGGTCCCGGGCGGTCCCGGGCAGTCCGTGGCGGTCCCGGGCGGTCCCGGGCGGTCTTGGGCGGTCCCGGGCGGTCCGGGCGGTCCCGGGCGGTCCGTGGCGGTCCCGGGCGGTCCCGGGCGGTCCCGGGCGGTCCCGGGCGGTCCCGGGCAGTCCCGGGCGTTCCCGGGCGGTCCGGGCGGTCCGGGGCGGTCCCGGGCGGTCCCGGGCTGTCCGCGGCGGTTTCGAGCGGTCCCGGGCGGTCCGGGCAGTCCCAGGCAGTCCTGGGCGGTCTCGGGCGGTCCGGGGCGGTCCCCAGCGGTCCGGGGCGGTCCGGGGCGGTCCCGGGCGGTCCAGGCCGGTCCTGGGTGGTCCGGGGCGTTCCAGGGCGGTCCGGGGCGGTCCGGGGCGGTCCCGGGCGGTCCGGGGCAGTCCCGGGCGCTCCGGGGCGGTCCCGGGCGGTCCGGGGTGGTCCGGGGCGGTCCCGGGCGGTCCAGGCCGGTCCCGGGTGGTCCGGGGCGTTCCAGGGCGGTCCCGGGCGGTCCAGGGCGGTACCGGGCGGTCCCGGGCGGTCCCGGGCGGTCCCGGCGGACCTGGGCGGTCCCGGGCGGTCCGGGGCGGTCCTGGGCATTCTGGGCCGGTCCCGCGGTCCCGGGCGGTCCCGGGCGGTCCCGGGCGGTCCCGGGCGGTCCAGGGCAGTACCGGGCGGTCCGGGGCGGTCCCGGGCGGTCCGGAGCGGTTCGGTCCGGGGCGGTCCCGGGCGGTCCGGGGCGGTCCCGGGCGGTCCCGGGCGGTCCCGGGCGGTCCCGGGCGGTCCCGGGTGGTCCCGGGCGGTCCGTGGCAGTCCCGGGCGGTCCCGCGCGGTCCCGGGCGGTCCCGGGCGGTCCCGGGCGGTCCGGGGCCGTCCCGGGCGGTCCCGGGCGGTCCGGGGCGGTCCCGGGCGGTCCGGGGCGGTCCGGGGCAGTCCGGGGCGGTCCCGGGCGGTCCGGGGCGGTCCCGGGCTGACCGGGGCGGTCCCGGGCGGTCGTGGGCAGTCCCGGGCGGTCCCGGGCGGTCCCGGGCGATCCCGGGCGGTCCCGGGCGATCCCGGGCGGTCCCGGGCGGTCCCGGGCGGTCCCGGGCAGTCCCGGGCGTTCCCGGGCGGTCACGGGCGGTCCCGGGCGGTCTCGGGCGGTCCCGGGCGGTCCCGGGCGGTCCAGGGCGGTCCCGGGCAGTCCCGGCCGGTCCGGGGCGGTCCAGGGCGGTCCGGGGCGTTCCCGGGCGGTCCGGGGCGGTCCCGGGCGGTCCGGCGCGGTCCCGGGCGGATCGGGGTGGTCCCGGGTGGTCCGGGGCAGTCCCGGGTGGTCCCGGGCGGTCCCGGGCGATCCCGGGCGGTCCCAGGCGGTCCCGGGCGGTCCCGGGCGGTCCCGGGCGGTCCCGGGCGGTCCGGGGTGGTCCCGGGCGGTCCCGGGCGGTCCCGGTCGGTCCCGGGCGGTCCCGGGTGGTCGCGGGCGGTCCCGGGCGGACCCGGGCGGTCTGGGGCGGGCCCGGGCGGTCCCTGGCGGTCCCAGGCGGTCCCGGGCGGTCTGGGGCGGGCCTGGGCGGTCCCGGGCGGTCCTGGGCGGTCCGGGGCGGTCCCGGGTGGTCCCGGGCGGTCCCGGGCGGACCCGGGCGGTCCCAGGCGGTCCCGGGCGGTCCCGGGCGGTCCAGGGCGGTCCCGGGCGGTCCCGGGCGGTCCCGGGCAGTCCGTGGCGGTCCCGGGCGGTCCCGGGCGGTCTTGGGCGGTCCCGGGCGGTCCCGGGCGGTCCCGGGCGGTCCGTGGCGGTCCCGGGCGGTCCCGGGCGGTCCCGGGCGGTCCCGGGCGGTCCCGGGCAGTCCCAGGCAGTCCCGGGCGTTCCCGGGCGGTCCCGGGCGGTCCGGGGCGGTCCCGGGCGGTCCCGGGCTGTCCGCGGCGGTTTCGAGCGGTCCCGGGCGGTCCGGGGCAGTCCCAGGCAGTCCTGGGCGGTCCCGGGCAGTCCCGGGCGGTCCCGGGCGGTCCCGGGCGGTCCCGGGCGGTCCCGGGCGGTCCGGGGCGGTCCCGGGCGGTCCCGGGCGGTCCAGGGCAGTCCCGGGCGGTCCAGGGCGGTCCCGGGCGGTCCAGGGCGGTTCCTGGCGGTCCGGGGCGGTCCCGGGCGGTCCGGGGCGGTCCCGGGCGGTCCCGGGCGGTCCCGGGCGGTCCTGGGTGGTCCCGGGCGGTCCGTGGCGGTCTTGGGCGGTCCCGGGCGGTCCCGGGCGGTCCCGGGCGGTCCGGGGCGGTCCCGGGCGGTCCCGGGCGGTCCCGGGTGGTCCCGGGCGGTCCCGGGCGGTCCCGGGCGATCCCGGGTGGTCAGGGGCGGTCCCGGGCGGTCCCGGGCTGTCCGGGGCGGTGCTGGGTGGTCCCGGGCGGTCCGGGGCGGTCCCGGGCGATCCCGGGCGGTCCCGGGCGGTCCCGGGCGGTCCCGGGCGGTCCCGGGCGGTCCCGGGCGGTCCGGGGTGGTCCCGGGCGGTCCTGGGCGGTCCCGGTCGGTCCCGGGCGGTCCCGGGTGGTCGCGGGCGGTCCCGGGCGGACCCGGGCGGTCTGGGGCGGGCCCGGGCGGTCCCTGGCGGTCCCAGGCGGTCCCGGGCGCTCTGGGGCGGGCCTGGGCGGTCCCGGGCGGTCCTGGGCGGTCCGGGGCGGTCCCGGGCGGTCCCGGGCGGTCCCTGGCGGACCCGGGCGGTCCCGGGCGTTCCCGGGCTGTCCCGGGCGGTCCCGGGCGGTCTTGGGCGGTCCCGGGCGGTCACGGGCGGTCCGGGGCGGTCCCGGGCGGTCCCGGGCGGTCCGGGGCAGTCCAGGGCGGTCCGGGGCGGTCCCTGGCGGTCCGGGGCGGTCCCGGGCGGTCCGGCGCGGTCCCGGGCGGATTGGGACGGTCCCGGGTGGTCCGGGGCAGTCCCGGGCGGTCCCGGGCTGCCCCGGGCGATCCCGGGCGGTCCCGGGCGGTCCCGGGCGGTCCCGGGCGGTCCCGGGCGGTCCCGGGCGGTCCCGGGCGGTCCGGGCGGTCCCAGTCGGTCCCGGGCGGTCCCAGGTGGTCGCGGGCGGTCCCGGGCGGACCCGGGCGGTCTGGGGCGGGCCCGGGCGGTCCCTGGCGGTCCCAGCCGGTCCCGGGCGGTCTGGGGCGGGCCTGGGCGGTCCCGGGCGGTCCTGGGCGGTCCGGGGCGGTCCTGGGCGGTCCCGGGCGGTCCCGGGCGGACCCGGGCGGTTTCGGGCGGTCCCGGGCAGTCCCAGGCGGTCCCGGGCCGTACCGGGCGGTCCCGGGCGGTCCCGGGCGGTCCTGGGCGGTCCCGGGCGGTCCGTGGCAGTCCCGGGCGGTCCCGGGCGGTCCCGGGCGGTCCCGGGCGGTCCCGGGCGGTCCCGGGCGGTCCCGGGCGGTCCGTGGCGGTCCCGGGCGGTCCCGGGCGGTCCCGGGCGGTGCCGGGCGGTCCCGGGTGGTCCCGGGCGGTTCCGGGCGATCCCGGGTAGTCGGGGCGGTCCCGGGTGGTCCCGGGCTGTCCGGGGCGGTCCCGGGCGGGTCCCGGGCGGTCCGGGGCGGTCCCAGGCAGTCCCGGGCGGTCCCGGGCGGTCCGGGGCGGTCCTGGGCGGTCCCGGGCGGTCCGGGGCGGTCCAGGGCGGTCCGGGGCGGTCCCGGGCGGTCCGGGGCGGTCCCGGGCGGTCCGGCGCGGTCCCGGGCGGATTGGGGCGGTCCCGGGTGGTCCGGGGCAGTCCCGGGCGGTCCCGGGCGGCCCCGGGCGATCCCGGGCGGTCCCGGGCGGTCCCGGGCGGTCCCGGGCGGTCCCGGGCGGTCCTGGGCGGTCGGGGTGGTCCCGGGCGGTCCCGGGCGGTCCCAGTCGGTCCCGGGCGGTCCCAGGTGGTCGCGGGCGGTCCCGGGCGGATCCGGGCGGTCTGGGGCGGGCCCGGGCGGTCCCTGGCGGTCCCAGCCGGTCCCGGGCGGTCTGGGGCGGGCCTGGGCGGTCCCGGGCGGTCCTGGGCGGTCCGGCGCGGTCCTGGGCGGTCCCGGGCGGTCCCGGGCGGACCCGGGCGGTTTCGGGCGGTCCCGGGCAGTCCCAGGCGGTCCCCGGGCGGTCCCGGGCGGTCCCGGGCGGTCCCGGGCGGTCCGTGGCAGTCCCGGGCGGTCCCGGGCGGTCCCGGGCGGTCCCGGGCGGTCCCGGGCGGTCCCGGGCGGTCCCGGGCGGTCCCGGGCGGTCCGTGGCGGTCCCGGGCGGTCCCGGGCGGTCCCGGGCGGTGCCGGGCGGTCCCGGGTGGTCCCGGGCGGTTCCGGGCGATCCCGGGTAGTCCGGGGCGGTCCCGGGTGGTGCCGGGCTGTCCGGGGCGGTCCCGGGCGGTCCCGGGCGGTCCGGGGCGGTCCCAGGCAGTCCCGGGCGTTCCCGGGCAGTCCCGGGCGGTCCCGGGCGGTCCCGGGCGGTCCTGGGCGGTCCCGGGCGGTCCCGGGCAGTCCGGGGCGGTCCCGGGCGGTCCCGGGCGGTCCAGGGCAGTCCCGGGTGGTCCAGGGCGGTCCCGGGCGGTCCGGGGCGGTTCCGGGCGGTCCGGGGTGGTCCCGGGCGGTCCGGGGCGGTCCCGGGCGGTCCCGGGCGGTCCCGGGCGGTCCTCGGGCGGTCCCGGGCGGTCCCGGGCGGTCCCGGGCGGTCCCGGGCGGTCCCGTGCGGTCCGGGGCCGTCCCGGGCGGTCCCGGGCGGTCCGGGGCGGTCCCGGGCGGTCCGGTGCAGTCCCGGGCAGTCCGGGGCGGTCCCGGGCGGTCCGGGGCGGTCCCGGGCGGACCGGGGCGGTCTCGGGCGGTCGGGGGCAGTCCCGCGCGGTCCCGGGCGGTCCCGGGCGGTCTGGGGTGGTCCCGGGCGGTCCTGGGCGGTCCCGGTCCAATCCCGGGCGGTCCCGGGTGGTCGCGGGCGGTCCCGGGCGGACCCGGGCGGTCTGGGGCGGGCCCGGGCGGTCCCTGGCGGTCCCAGGCGGTCCCGGGCGGTCTGGGGCGGGCCTGGGCGGTCCCGGGCGGTCCTGGGCGGTCCGGGGCGGTCCCGGGCGGTCCCGGGCGGTCCCGGGCGGACCCGGGCGGTCCCGGGCGTTCCCGGGCTGTCCCGGGCGGTCCTGGGCGGTCTTGGGCGGTCCCGGGCGGTCACGGGCGGTCCGGGGCGGTCCCGGGCGGTCCCGGGCGGTCCGGGGCGGTCCAGGGCGGTCCGGGGCGGTCCAGGGCGGTCCGGGGCGGTCCCGGGCGGTCCGGCGCGGTCCCGGGCGGATTGGGGCGGTCCCGGGTGGTCCGGGGCAGTCCCGGGCGGTCCCGGGCGGCCCCGGGCGATCCCGGGCGGTCCCGGGCGGTCCCGGGCGGTCCCGGGCGGTCCCGGGCGGTCCCGGGCGGTCCCGGGCGGTCCCGGGCGGTCCGGGGTGGTCCCGGGCGGTCCCGGGCGGTCCAAGTCGGTCCCGGGCGGTCCCAGGTGGTCGCGGGCGGTCCCGGGCGGACCCGGGCGGTCTGGGGCGGGCCCGGGCGGTCCCTGGCGGTCCCAGCCGGTCCCGGGCGGTCTGGGGCGGGCCCGGGCGGTCCCGGGCGGTCCTGGGCGGTCCGGGGTGGTCCTGGGCGGTGCCGGGCGGTCCCGGGCGGACCCGGGCGGTTTCGGGCGGTCCCGGGCAGTCCCAGGCGGTCCCGGGCGGTCCCGGGCGGTCCCGGGCGGTCCCGGGCGGTCCCGGGCGGTCCGTGGCGGTCCCGGGCGGTCCCGGGCAGTCCCGGGCGGTCCCGGGCGGTCCCGGGCGGTCCCGGGCGGTCCCGGGCGGTCCGTGGCGGTCCCGGGCGGTCCCGGGCGGTCCCGGGCGGTCCCGGGCGGTGCCGGGCGGTCCCGGGTGGTCCCGGGCGGTTCCGGGCGATTCCGGGTAGTCCGGGGCGGTCCCGGGTGGTGCCGGGCTGTCCGGGGCGGTCCCGGGCGGTCCCGGGCGGTCCGGGGCGGTCCCAGGCAGTCCCGGGCGGTCCCGGGCGGTCCGGGGCGGTCCTGGGCGGTCCCGGGCGGTCCGGGGCGGTCCAGGGCGGTCCGGGGCGGTCCCGGGCGGTCCGGGGCGGTCCCGGGCGGTCCGGCGCGGTCCCGGGCGGATTGGGGCGGTCCCGGGTGGTCCGGGGCAGTCCCGGGCGGTCCCGGGCGGCCCCGGGCGATCCCGGGCGGTCCCGGGCGGTCCCGGGCGGTCCCGGGCGGTCCCGGGCGGTCCCGGGCGGTCCGGGGTGGTCCCGGGCGGTCCCGGGCGGTCCCAGTCGGTCCCGGGCGGTCCCAGGTGGTCGCGGGCGGTCCCGGGCGGACCCGGGCGGTCTGGGGCGGGCCCGGGCGGTCCCTGGCGGTCCCAGCCGGTCCCGGGCGGTCTGGGGCGGGCCTGGGCGGTCCCGGGCGGTCCTGGGCGGTCCGGGGCGGTCCTGGGCGGTCCCGGGCGGTCCCGGGCGGACCCGGGCGGTTTCGGGCGGTCCCGGGCAGTCCCAGGCGGTCCCGGGCGGTCCCGGGCGGTCCCGGGCGGTCCCGGGCGGTCCCGGGCGGTCCCGGGCGGTCCGTGGCAGGCCCGGGCGGTCCCGGGCGGTCCCGGGCGGTCCCGGGCGGTCCCGGGCGGTCCCGGGCGGTCCGTGGCGGTCCCGGGCGGTCCCGGGCGGTCCCGGGCGGTGCCGGGCGGTCCCGGGTGGTCCCGGGCGGTTCCGGGCGATCGCGGGTAGTCCGGGGCGGTCCCGGGTGGTGCCGGGCTGTCCGGGGCGGTCCCGGGCGGTCCCGGGCGGTCCGGGGCGGTCCCAGGCAGTCCCGGGCGTTCCCGGGCAGTCCCGGGCGGTCCCGGGCGGTCCCGGGCGGTCCTGGGCGGTCCCGGGCGGTCCCGGGCAGTCCGGGGCGGTCCCGGGCGGTCCCGGGCGGTCCAGGGCAGTCCCGGGTGGTCCAGGGCGGTCCCGGGCGGTCCGGGGCGGTTCCGGGCGGTCCGGGTGGTCCCGGGCGGTCCAGGGCGGTCCCGGGCGGTCCCGGGCGGTCCCGGGCGGTCCCGGGCGGTCCCGGGCGGTCCCGGGCGGTCCCGTGCGGTCCGGGGCCGTCCCGGTCGGTCCCGGGCGGTCCGGGGCGGTCCCGGGCGGTCCGGGGCGGTCCCGGGCAGTCCGGGGCGGTCCCGGGCGGTCCGGGGCGGTCCCGGGCGGACCGGGGCGGTCTCGGGCGGTCGGGGGCAGTCCCGCGCCGTCCCGGGCGGTCCCGGGCGGTCTGGGGTGGTCCCGGGCGGTCCTGGGCGGTCCCGGTCAGTCCCGGGCGGTCCCGGGTGGTCGCGGGCGGTCCCGGGCGGACCCAGGCGGTCTGGGGTGGGGCCCGGGCGGTCCCTGGCGGTTCCAGGTTGTCCTGGGCGGTCTGGGGGCGGGCCTGGGCGGTCCCGGGCGGTCCTGGGCGGTCCGGGGCGGTCCCGGGCGGTCCCGGGCGGTCCCGGGCGGACCCGGGCGGTCCCGGGCGTTCCCGTGCGGTCCCGGGCGGTCCCGGGCGGTCTTGGGCGGTCCCGGGCGGTCCCATGCGGTCCGGGGCGGTCCCGGGCGGTCCCGGGCGGTCCGGGGCGGTCCAGGGCGGTCCGGGGCGGTCCCGGGCGGTCCGGGGCGGTCCCGGGCGGTCCGGCGCGGTCCCGGGCGGATCGGGGCGGTCCCGGGTGGTCCGGGGCAGTCCCGGGCGGTCCCAGGCGGTCCCGGGCGATCCCGGGCGGTCCCGGGCGGTCCCGGGCGGTCCCGGGCGGTCCCGGGCGGTCCCGGGCGGTCCGGGGTGGTCCCGGGCGGTCCCGGGCGGTTCCAGTCGGTCCCGGGCGGTCCCAGGTGGTCGCGGGCGGTCCCGGGCGGACCCGGGCGGTCTGGGGCGGGCCCGGGCGGTCCCTGGCGGTCCCAGCCGGTCCCGGGCGGTCTGGGGCGGGCCTGGGCGGTCCCGGGCGGTCCTGGGCGGTCCGGGGCGGTCCCGGGCGGTCCCGGGCGGTCCTGGGCGGACCCGGGCGGTCCCGGGCGGTCCCGGGCAGTCCCAGGCGGTCCCGGGCTGTCCCGGCCGGTCCCGGGCGGTCCCAGGCGGTCCCAGGCGGTCCCGGGCGGTCCGCGGCGGTCCCGGGCGGTCCCGGGCGGTCCCGGGCGGTCCCAGGCGGTCCCGGGCGGTTCCGGGCGGTCCGTGGCGGTCCCGGGCGGTCCCGGGCGGTCCCGGGCGGTCCCGGGCGGTCCCGGGTGGTCCCGGGCGGTCCCGGGCGGTCCCGGGCGGTCCGGGGCGGTCCCAGGCAGTCCCGGGCGTTACCGGGCAGTCCTGGGCGGTCCCGGGCGGTCCCGGGCGGTCCCGGGCGGTCCCGGGCGGTCCCGGGCAGTCCGGGGCGGTCCCGGGCGGTCCCGGGCGGTCCAGGGCAGTCCCGGGCGGTCCAGGGCGGTCCCGGGCGGTCCGGGGCGGTTCCGAGCGGTCCGGGGCGGTCCCGGGCGGTCCGGGGCGGTCCCGGGCGGACCGGGGCGGTCTCGGGCGGTCGGGGGCAGTCCCGCGCGGTCCCGGGCGGTCCCGGGCGGTCTGGGGTGGTCCCGGGCGGTCCTGGGCGGTCCCGGTCAGTCCCGGGCGGTCCCGGGTGGTCGCGGGCGGTCCCGGGCGGACCCGGGCGGTCTGGGGTGGGCCCGGGCGGTCCCTGGCGGTTCCAGGTTGTCCCGGGCGGTCTGGGGCGGGCCTGGGCGGTCCCGGGCGGTCCTGGGCGGTCCGGGGCGGTCCGGGGCGGTCCCAGGCGGTCCCGGGCGGTCCTGGGCGGACCCGGGCGGTCCCGGGCATTCCCGTGCGGTCCCGGGCGGTCCCGGGCGGTCTTGGGCGGTCCCGGGCGGTCCCGGGCGGTCCGGGGCGGTCCCGGGCGGTCCCGGGCGGTCCGGGGCGGTCCAGGGCGGTCCAGGGCGGTCCCGGGCGGTCCAGGGCGGTCCCGGGCGGTCCCGGCGCGGTCCCGGGCGGATCGGGGCGGTCCCGGGTGGTCCGGGGCAGTCCCGGGCGGTCCAGGGCGGTCCCGGGCGGACCCGGGCGGTCTGGGGCGGTCCCGGGCGGTCCGGCGCGGTCCCGGGCGGATCGGGGCGGTCCCGGGTGGTCCGGGGCAGTCCCGGGCGGTCCCGGGCGGTCCCGGGCGGACCCGGGCGGTCTGGGGTGGGCCCGGGCGGTCCCTGGCGGTTCCAGGTTGTCCCGGGCGGTCTGGGGCGGGCCTGGGCGGTCCCGGGCGGTCCTGGGCGGTCCGGGGCGGTCCCGGGCGGTCCCGGGCGGTCCCGGGCGGACCCGGGCGGTCCCGGGCGTTCCCGTGCGGTCCCGGGCGGTCCCGGGCGGTCTTGGGCGGTCCCGGGCGGTCCCGGGCGGTCCGGGGCGGTCCCTGGCGGTCCCGGGCGGTCCGGGGCGGTCCAGGGCGGTCCGGGGCGGTCCCGGGCGGTCCGGGGCGGTCCCGGGCGGTCCGGCGCGGTCCCGGGCGGATCGGGGCGGTCCCGGGTGGTCCGGGGCAGTCCCGGGCGGTCCCGGGCGGTCCCGGGCGATCCCGGGCGGTCCCGGGCAGTCCCGGGCGGTCCCGGGCGGTCCCGGGCGGTCCCGGGCGGTCCGGGGTGGTCCCGGGCGGTCCCGGGCGGTTCCAGTCGGTCCCGGGCGGTCCCAGGTGGTCGCGGGCGGTCCCGGGCGGACCCGGGCGGTCTGGGGCGGGCCCGGGCGGTCCCTGGCGGTCCCAGCCGGTCCCGGGCGGTCTGGGGCGGGCCTGGGCGGTCCCGGGCGGTCCTGGGCGGTCCGGGGCGGTCCCGGGCGGTCCCGGGCGGTCCTGGGCGGACCCGGGAGGTCCCGGGCGGTCCCGGGCAGTCCCAGGCGGTCCCGGGCTGTCCCGGGCGGTCCCGGGCGGTCCCAGGCGGTCCCAGGCGGTCCCGGGCGGTCCGCGGCGGTCCCGGGCGGTCCCGGGCGGTCCCGGGCGGTCCCAGGCGGTCCCGGGCGGTCCCGGGCGGTCCGTGGCGGTCCCGGGCGGTCCCGGGCGGTCCCGGGCGGTCCCGGGCGGTCCCGGGCGGTCCCGGGCGGTCCCGGGCAGTCCGGGGCGGTCCCGGGCGGTCCCGGGCGGTCCAGGGCAGTCCCGGGCGGTCCAGGGCGGTCCCGGGCGGTCCGGGGCGGTTCCGAGCGGTTCGGGGCGGTCCCGGGCGGTCCGGGGCGGTCCCGGGCGGACCGGGGCGGTCTCGGGCGGTCCAGGGCAGTCCCGGGCGGTCCAGGGCGGTCCCGGGCGGTCCGGGGCGGTTCCGAGCGGTTCGGGGCGGTCCCGGGCGGTCCGGGGCGGTCCCGGGCGGACCGGGGCGGTCTCGGGCGGTCGGGGGCAGTCCCGCGCGGTCCCGGGCGGTCCCGGGCGGTCTGGGGTGGTCCCGGGCGGTCCTGGGCGGTCCCGGTCAGTCCCGGGCGGTCCCGGGTGGTCGCGGGCGGTCCCGGGCGGACCCGGGCGGTCTGGGGTGGGCCCGGGCGGTCCCTGGCGGTTCCAGGTTGTCCCGGGCGGTCTGGGGCGGGCCTGGGCGGTCCCGGGCGGTCCTGGGCGGTCCGGGGCGGTCCCAGGCGGTCCCGGGCGGTCCTGGGCGGACCCGGGCGGTCCCGGGCGTTCCCGTGCGGTCCCGGGCGGTCCCGGGGCGGTCTTGGGCGGTCCCGGGCGGTCCCGGGCGGTCCGGGGCGGTCCCGGGCGGTCCCGGGCGGTCCGGGGCGGTCCAGGGCGGTCCGGGGCGGTCCCGGGCGGTCCGGGGCGGTCCCGGGCGGTCCGGCGCGGTCCCGGGCAGATCGGGGCGGTCCCGGGTGGTCCGGGGCAGTCCCGGGCGGTCCCGGGCGGTCCTGGGCGATCCCGGGCGGTCCCGGGCGGTCCCGGGCGGTCCCGGGCGGTCCCGGGCGGTCCCGGGCGGTCCGGGGTGGTCGCGGGCGGTCCCCGGCGGTCCCAGTCGGTCCCGGGCGGTCCCAGGTGGTCGCGGGCGGTCCCGGGCGGACCCGGGCGGTCTGGGGCGGGCCCGGGCGGTCCCTGGCGGTCCCAGCCGGTCCCGGGCGGTCTGGGGCGGGCCTGGGCGGTCCCGGGCGGTCCTGGGCGGTCCGGGGCGGTCCCGGGCGGTCCCGGGCGGTCCTGGGCGGACCCGGGCGGTCCCGGGCGGTCCCGGGCAGTCCCAGGCGGTCCCGGGCGGTCCCGGGCGGTCCCGGGCGGTCCCAGGCGGTCCCAGGCGGTCCCGGGCGGTCCGCGGCGGTCCCGGGCGGTCCCGGGCGGTCCCGGGCGGTCCCGGGCGGTCCCGGGCGGTCCCGGGCGGTCCGTGGTGGTCCCGGGCGGTCCCGGGCGGTCCCGGGCGGTCCCGGGCGGTCCCGGGTGGTCCCGGGCGGTCCCGGGCGGTCCCGGGCGATCCCGGGTAGTCCGGGGCGGTCCCGGGCGGTCCCGGGCTGTCCGGGTCGGTCCCGGGCGGTCCCGGGCGGTCCGGGGCGGTCCCAGGCAGTCCCGGGCGTTCCCGGGCAGTCCCGGGCGGTCCCGGGCGGTCCCGGGCGGTCCCGGGCGGTCCCGGGCGGTCCCGGGCAGTCCGGGGCGGTCCCGGGCGGTCCCGGGCGGTCCAGGGCAGTCCCGGGCGGTCCAGGGCGGTCCTGGGCGGTCCGGGGCGGTTCCGAGCGGTCCGGGGCGGTCCCGGGCGGTCCGGGGCGGTCCCGGGCGGTCCCACGCGGTCCCGGGCGGTCCCGGGCGGTCCCGGGCGGTCCCGGGCGGTCCCGGGCGGTCCGTGGCGGTCCCGGGCGGTCCCGGGCGGTCCCGGGCGGTCCCGGGCGGTTCCGGGCGGTCCGGGGCCGTCCCGGGCGGTCCCGGGCGGTCCGGGGCGGTCCCGCGCGGTCCGGGGCGGTCCCGGGCAGTCCGGGGCGGTCCCGGGCGGTCCGGGGCGGTCCCGGGCGGACCGGGGCGGTCTCGGGCGGTCGGGGGCAGTCCCGGGCGGTCCCGGGCGGTCCCGGGCGATCCCGGGCGGTCCCGGGCGATCCCGGGCGGTCCCGGGCGGTCCCGGGCGGTCCCGGGCAGTCCCGGGCGTTCCCGGGCGTTCCCGGGCGGTCCGGGGCGGTCCCGGGCGGTCCCGGGCGGTCCGGGGCGGTACAGGGCGGTCCGGGGCGGTTCCGGGCGGTCCCGGGCGATCCCGGGCGGTCCCGGGCGGTCCGGGGCGGTCCCGGGCGGTCCGGCGCGGTCCCGGGCGGATCGGGGCGGTCCCGGGTGGTCCGGGGCAGTCCCGGGCGGTCCCGGGCGGTCCCGGGCGGACCCGGGCGGTCTGGGGTGGGCCCGGGCGGTCCCTGGCGGTTCCAGGTTGTCCCGGGCGGTCTGGGGCGGGCCTGGGCGGTCCCGGGCGGTCCTGGGCGGTCCGGGGCGGTCCCGGGCGGTCCCGGGCGGTCCCGGGCGGACCCGGGCGGTCCCGGGCGTTCCCGTGCGGTCCCGGGCGGTCCCGGGCGGTCTTGGGCGGTCCCGGGCGGTCCCGGGCGGTCCGGGGCGGTCCCGGGCGGTCCCGGGCGGTCCGGGGCGGTCCAGGCGGTCCGGGGCGGTCCCGGGCGGTCCGGGGCGGTCCCGGGCGGTCCGGCGCGGTCCCGGGCGGATCGGGGCGGTCCCGGGTGGTCCGGGGCAGTCCCGGGCGGTCCCGGGCGGTCCCGGGTGATCCCGGGCGGTCCCGGGCGGTCCCGGGCGGTCCCGGGCGGTCCCGGGCGGTCCCGGGCGGTCCGGGGTGGTCCCGGGCGGTCCCGGGCGGTTCCAGTCGGTCCCGGGCGGTCCCAGGTGGTCGCGGGCGGTCCCGGGCGGACCCGGGCGGTCTGGGGCGGGCCCGGGCGGTCCCTGGCGGTCCCAGCCGGTCCCGGGCGGTCTGGGGCGGGCCTGGGCGGTCCCGGGCGGTCCTGGGCGGTCCGGGGCGGTCCCGGGCGGTCCCGGGCGGTCCTGGGCGGACCCGGGCGGTCCCGGGCGGTCCCGGGCAGTCCCAGGCGGTCCCGGGCTGTCCCGGGCGGTCCCGGGCGGTCCCAGGCGGTCCCAGGCGGTCCCGGGCGGTCCGCGGCGGTCCCGGGCGGTCCCGGGCGGTCCCGGGCGGTCCCAGGCGGTCCCGGGCGGTCCCGGGCGGTCCGTGGCGGTCCCGGGCGGTCCCGGGCGGTCCCGGGCGGTCCCGGGCGGTCCCGGGTGGTCCCGGGCGGTCCCGGGCGGTCCCGGGCGATCCCGGGTAGTCCGGGGCGGTCCCGGGCGGTCCCGGGCTGTCCGGGTCGGTCCCGGGCGGTCCCGAGCGGTCCGGGGCGGTCCCAGGCAGTCCCGGGCGTTACCGGGCAGTCCTGGGCGGTCCCGGGCGGTCCCGGGCGGTCCCGGGCGGTCCCGGGCGGTCCCGGGCAGTCCGGGGCGGTCACGGGCGGTCCCGGGCGGTCCAGGGCAGTCCCGGGCGGTCCAGGGCGGTCCCGGGCGGTCCGGGGCAGTTCCGAGCGGTCCGGGGCGGTCCCGGGCGGTCCGGGGCGGTCCCGGGCGGACCGGGGCGGTCTCGGGCGGTCGGGGGCAGTCCCGCGCGGTCCCGGGCGGTCCCGGGCGGTCTGGGGTGGTCCCGGGCGGTCCTGGGCGGTCCCGGTCAGTCCCGGGCGGTCCCGGGTGGTCGCGGGCGGTCCCGGGCGGACCCGGGCGGTCTGGGGTGGGCCCGGGCGGTCCCTGGCGGTTCCAGGTTGTCCCGGGCGGTCTGGGGCGGGCCTGGGCGGTCCCGGGCGGTCCTGGGCGGTCCGGGGCGGTCCCAGGCGGTCCCGGGCGGTCCTGGGCGGACCCGGGCGGTCCCGGGCGTTCCCGTGCGGTCCCGGGCGGTCCCGGGCGGTCTTGGGCGGTCCCGGGCGGTCCCGGGCGGTCCGGGGCGGTCCCGGGCGGTCCCGGGCGGTCCGGGGCGGTCCAGGGCGGTCCGGGGCGGTCCCGGGCGGTCCGGGGCGGTCCCGGGCGGTCCGGCGCGGTCCCGGGCAGATCGGGGCGGTCCCGGGTGGTCCGGGGCAGTCCCGGGCGGTCCCGGGCGGTCCTGGGCGATCCCGGGCGGTCCCGGGCGGTCCCGGGCGGTCCCGGGCGGTCCCGGGCGGTCCCGGGCGGTCCGGGGTGGTCCCGGGCGGTCCCCGGCGGTCCCAGTCGGTCCCGGGCGGTCCCAGGTGGTCGCGGGCGGTCCCGGGCGGACCCGGGCGGTCTGGGGCGGGCCCGGGTGGTCCCTGGCGGTCCCAGCCGGTCCCGGGCGGTCTGGGGCGGGCCTGGGCGGTCCCGGGCGGTCCTGGGCGGTCCGGGGCGGTCCCGGGCGGTCCCGGGCGGTCCTGGGCGGACCCGGGCGGTCCCGGGCGGTCCCGGGCAGTCCCAGGCGGTCCCGGGCGGTCCCAGGCGGTCCCGGGCGGTCCGCGGCGGTCCCGGGCGGTCCCGGGCGGTCCCGGGCGGTCCCAGACGGTCCCGGGCGGTCCCGGGCGGTCCGTGGTGGTCCCGGGCGGTCCCGGGCGGTCCCGGGCGGTCCCGGGCGGTCCCGGGTGGTCCCGGGCGGTCCCGGGCGGTCCCGGGCGATCCCGGGTAGTCCGGGGCAGTCCCGGGCGGTCCCGGGCTGTCCGGGTCGGTCCCGGGCGGTCCCGGGCGGTCCGGGGCGGTCCCAGGCAGTCCCGGGCGTTCCCGGGCAGTCCCGGGCGGTCCCGGGCGGTCCCGGGCGGTCCCGGGCGGTCCCGGGCGGTCCCGGGCAGTCCGGGGCGGTCCCGGGCGGTCCCGGGCGGTCCAGGGCAGTCCCGGGCGGTCCAGGGCGGTCCTGGGCGGTCCGGGGCGGTCCTGGGCGGTCCCAAACGGTCCTGGGCGGTCCGGGGCTGTCCCGGGCGGTCCCGGGCGGTCCCGGGCGGACCCGGGCGGTCCCGGGCGGTCCCGGGCGGTCCCGGGCGGTCCCGGGCGGTCCCGGGCGGTCCCGGGCAGTCCGGGGCGGTCCCGGGCGGTCCCGGGCGGTCCAGGGCAGTCCCGGGCGGTCCAGGGCGGTCCTGGGCGGTCCGGGGCGGTTCCGAGCGGTCCGGGGCGGTCCCGGGCGGTCCGGGGCGGTCCCGGGCGGTCCCAGGCGGTCCCGGGCGGTCCCGGGCGGTCCCGGGCGGTCCCGGGCGGTCCCGGGCGGTCCGTGGCGGTCCCGGGCGGTCCCGGGCGGTCCCGGGCGGTCCCGGGCGGTCCCGGGCGGTTCCGGGCGGTCCGGGGCCGTCCCGGGCGGTCCCGGGCGGTCCGGGGCGGTCCCGCGCGGTCCGGGGCGGTCCCGGGCAGTCCGGGGCGGTCCCGGGCGGTCCGGGGCGGTCCCGGGCGGACCGGGGCGGTCTCGGGCGGTCGGGGGCAGTCCCGGGCGGTCCCGGGCGGTCCCGGGCGATCCCGGGCGGTCCCGGGCGATCCCGGGCGGTCCCGGGCGGTCCCGGGCGGTCCCGGGCAGTCCCGGGCGTTCCCGGGCGTTCCCGGGCGGTCCGGGGCGGTCCCGGGCGGTCCCGGGCGGTCCGGAGCGGTACAGGGCGGTCCGGGGCGGTTCCGGGCGGTCCCGGGCGGTCCCGGGCGGTCCCGGGCGATCCCGGGCGGTCCCGGGCGGTCCCGGGCGGTCCCGGGCGGTCTCGGGCGGTCCCGGGCAGTCCCGGGCGGTCCGGGGCGGTCCCGGGCGGTCCCGGGCGGTCCGGGGCGGTACAGGGCGGTCCGGGGCGGTCCCGGGCGGTCCGGGGCGGTCCCGGGCGGTCCGGCGCGGTCCTGGGCGGATCGGGGCGGTCCCGGGTGGTCCGGGGCATTCCCGGGCGGTCCCGGGCGGTCCCGGGCGATCCCGGCCGGTCCCGGGCGGTCCCGGGCGGTCCCGGGCGGTCCCGGGCGGTCCGGGGTGGTCCCGGGCGGTCCCGGGCGGTCCCGGTCGGTCCCGGGCGGTTCCGGGTGGTCGCGGGCGGTCCCGGGCGGACCCGGGCGGTCTGGGGCGGGCCCGGGCGGTCCCTGGCGGTCCCAGGCGGTCCCGGGCGGTCTGGGGCGGGCCTGGGCGGTCCCAAACGGTCCTGGGCGGTCCGGGGCTGTCCCGGGCGGTCCCGGGCGGTCCCGGGCGGACCCGGGCGGTCCCGGGCGGTCCCGGGCGGTCCCAGGCGGTCCCGGGCGGTCCCGGGCGGTCCCGGGCGGTCCCGGGCGGTCCCGGGCGGTCCGTGGCGCGCCCGGGCGGTCCCGGGCGGTCCGGGCGGTCCCGGGCGGTCCCGGGCGGTCCGTGGCTGTCCCGGGCGGTCCCGGGCGGTCCCGGGCGGTCCCGGGCGGTCCCGGGCTGTCCCGGGCAGTCCCGGGCGTTCCCGGGCGGTCCCGGGCGGTCCGGGGCGGTCCTGGGCGGTCCCGGGCTGTCCAGGGCGGTCCCGGGCAGTCCCGGGCGGTCCGGGGCGGTCCCAGGCAGTCCCGGGCGGTCCCGGGCAGTCCCGTGCGGTCCCGGGCGGTCCGGGGCGGTCCCGGGCGGTCCCGGGCGGTCCAGGGCAGTCCCGGGCGGTCCAGGGCGGTCCCGGGCGGTCCGGGGCGGTTCCTGGCGGTCCGGGGGGGTCCCGGGCGGTCCGGGGCGGTCCCGGGTGGTCCCGGGCGGTCCCGGGCGGTCCCGGGTGGTCCCGGGCGGTCCGTGGCGGTCCCGGGCGGTCCCGGGCGGTCCCGGGCGGTCCGGGGCGGTCCCGGGCGGTCCCGGGCGGTCCCGGGTGGTCCCGGGCGGTCCCGGGCGGTCCCGGGCGATCCCGGGTGGTCCGGGGCGGTCCTGGGCGGTCCCGGGCTGTCCGGGGCGGTGCTGAGCGGTCCCGGGCGGTCCGGGGCGGTCCCGGGCGATCCCGGGCGGTCCCGGGCGGTCCCGGGCGGTCCCAGGCGGTCCCGGGCGGTCCCGGGCGGTCCCGGGCGGTCCCGGGTGGTCCGGGGTGGTCCCGGGCGGTCCCGGGCGGTCCCGGTCGGTCCCAGGCGGTCCCGGGTAGTCGCGGGCGGTCCCGGGCGGACCCGGGCGGTCTGGGGCGGGCCCGGGCGGTCCCTGGCGGTCCCAGGTGGTCCCGGGCGGTCTGGGGCGGGCCTGGGCGGTCCCGGGCGGTCCTGGGCGGTCCGGGCCGGTCCCGGGCGGTCCCGGGCAGTCCCGGGCGGACCCGGGCGGTCCCGGGCGTTCCCGGGCGGTCCCGGGCGGTCCCGGGCGGTCTTGGGCGGTCCCGGGCGGTCCCGGGCGGTCCGGGGCGGTCCCGGGCAGTCCCGGGTGGCCGGGGCGGTCCAGGGCGGTCCGGGGCGGTCCCGGGCGGTCCGGGGCGGTCCCGGGCGGTCCGGCGCGGTCCCGGGTGGTCCGGGGCGGTCCCGGGTGGTCCCGGGTGGTCCGGGGCGGTCCAGGGCGGTCCGGGGCGGTCCCGGGTGGTCCGGGGCAGTCCCGGGCGGTCCCGGGCGGTCCCGGGCGATCCCGGGCGGTCCCGGGCGGTCCCGGGCGGTCCAGGGTGGTCCCGGGCGGTTCCGGGCGGTCCCAGTCGGTCCCGGGCGGTCCCAGGTGGTCGCGGGCGGTCCCGGGCGGACCCGGGCGGTCTGGGGCGGGCCCGGGCGGTCCCTGGCGGTCCCAGGCGGTTCCGGGCTGTCCGGGGCGGTCCGGGCGGTCCGGGGCGGTTCCTGGCGGTCCCGGGCGGTCCCGGGCAGTCCCGGGCGTTCCCGGGCGATCCCGGGCGGTCAGGGGCGGTCCCGGGCGGTCCCGGGCTGTCCGGGGCGGTCCCGGGCTGTCCGGGGCGGTTCCTGGCGGTCCGGGGCGGTCCCGGGCGGTCCCGGGCAGTCCCGGGCGGTCCCGGGCAGTCCCGGGTGGTCCCGGGCGGTCCCGGGCGGTCCGGGGCGGTCCGCGGCGGTCCCGGGCGGTCCAGGGCAGTCCCGGGCAGTCCAGGGCGGTCCCGGGCGGTCCGGGGCGGTTCCTGGCGGTCCGGGGCGGTCCCGGGCGGTCCGGGGCGGTCCCGGGCGGTCCCGGGCGGTCCCGGGCGGTCCCTGGCGGTCCCGGGCGGTCCGTGGCGGTCCCGGGCGGTCCCGGGCGGTCCCGGGCGGTCCGGGGCGGTCCCGGCCGGTCCCGGGCGGTCCCAGGTGGTCCCGGGCGGTCCCCGGCGGTCCCGGGCGATCCCGGGTGGTCCGGGGCGGTCCCGGGCGGTCCCGGGCTGTCCGGGGCGGTGCTGGGCGGTCCCGGGCGGTCCGGGGCGGTCCCAGGCAGTCCCGGGCGGTCCCGGGCAGTCTCGGGCGGTCCCGGGCGGTCCCGGGCGGTCCCGGGCCGTCCCGGGCGGTCCGGAGCGGTCCCGGGCGGTCCTGGGTGGTCCAGGGCAGTCCCGGGCGGTCCGGAGCGGTCCCGGGCGGTCTGGGGCAGTTCCGGGCGGTCCGGGGCGGTCCCGGGCGGTCCCGGGCGGTCCCGGGTGGTCCCAGGCAGTCCCGGGCGGTCCCGGGCAGTCCCGGGCGGTCCCGGGCGGTCCCGGGCGGTCCCGGGCGGTCCCGGGCGGTCCAGGGCGGTCCCGGGCGGTCCCGGGTGGTCCAGGGCAGTCCGGGGCGGTCCAGAGCGGTCCCGCGCGGTCCGGGGCGGTTCCGGGCGGTCCAGGGCGGTCCCGGGCGGTCCCGGGCGGTCCCGGGCGGTCCCGGGTGGTCCGGGGCGGTCCGGGGCAGTCCCGGGCGGTCCAGGCCGGTCCCGGTGGTCCGGGGCGTTCCAGGGCGGTCCGGGCGGTCCGGGGCGGTCCCGGGCGGTCCGGGGCAGTCCCGGGCGGTCCGGGGCGGTCCCGGGCGGTCCGGGGCGGTCCGGGGCGGTCCCGGGCGGTCCAGGCCGGTCCCGGGTGGTCCGGGGCGTTCCAGGGCGGTCCCGGGCGGTCCAGGCGGGTACCGGGCGGTCCCGGGCGGTCCCGGGCGGTCCCGGGCGGTCCGGGGCGGTCCCGGGCGGTCCCGGGCAGTCCCGGGCGGACCCGGGCGGTCCCGGGCGTTCCCGGGCGGTCCCGGGCGGTCCCGGGCGGTCTTGGGCGGTCCCGGGCGGTCCCGGGCGGTCCGGGGCGGTCCCGGGCGGTCCCGGGTGGCCGGGGCGGTCCAGGGCGGTCCGGGGCGGTCCCGGGCGGTCCGGGGCGGTCCCGGGCGGTCCGGCGCGGTCCCGGGTGGTCCGGGGCGGTCCCGGGCGGTCCCGGGTGGTCCGGGGCGGTCCAGGGCGGTGCGGGGCGGTCCCGGGTGGTCCGGGGCAGTCCCGGGCGGTCCCGGGCGGTCCCGGGCGATCCCGGGCGGTCCCGGGCGGTCCCGGGCGGTCCAGGGTGGTCCCGGGCGGTTCCGGGCGGTCCCAGTCGGTCCCGGGCGGTCCCAGGTGGTCGCGGGCGGTCCTGGGCGGACCCGGGCGGTCTGGGGCGGGCCCGGGCGGTCCCTGGCGGTCCCAGGCGGTTCCGGGCAGTCTGGGGCGGGCCTGGGCGGTCCCGGGCGGTCCTTGGCGGTCCGGGGCGGTCCCGGGCGGTCCCGGGCGGTCCCGGGCG